>NC_081794.1:8112989-8412989 GCF_963082965.1 Carassius carassius
CACTTGTTAAAATTACAAATGACCTGCTCCTTGCGTCAGATCAAGGTTGCATCTCATTTCTAGTCTTACTTGATCTTAGTGCTGCGTTCGACACCATAGATCATGACATACTCATAGATCAATTACAAAACTATACAGGTATTCAAGGGCAGGCTCTAAGATGGTTTAGATCCTATCTGTCCGATCGCTACCATTTTGTTTACTTAAATGGGGTGTCATCTCATTTATCATCAGTAAAATATGGAGTGCCACAAGGATCCGTCCTAGGTCCCCTTCTATTTTCAATATACATGTTGCCCCTTGGTAATATTATTAGAAAATACGGAATTAGCTTCCACTGTTATGCTGATGATACTCAGCTATATATCTCAACGAGACCAGATGAAACTTCCCAATTATCTAAGCTAACAGAGTGTGTTAAAAATGTAAAAGATCTGGGTGTTATATTAGACAGCAATTTGTCTTTTGAAAATCATATTTCCAATGTTACAAAAACTGCATTCTTCCATCTTAGAAACATTGCCAAGCTACGAAACATGTTATCTGTTTCTGATGCAGAAAAGCTAGTTCATGCATTCATGACCTCTAGACTGGACTATTGTAATGCACTTCTAGGTGGTTGTCCTGCATCTTCAATAAACAAGCTACAGGTAGTCCAAAATGCAGCAGCTAGAGTCCTTACGAGGTCAAGAAAATATGATCATATTACCCCAATTTTACAGTCTCTGCACTGGCTACCTATTAAGTTCCGAATCAGTTACAAATTATCATTACTTACCTATAAGGCCCTAAATGGTCTAGCTCCTGCGTACCTAACTAGCCTTCTACCACGTTACAACCCATCACGCACCCTAAGGTCACAAAACGCTGGACTTTTGGTAGTTCCTAGGATAGCAAAGTCCACTAAAGGAGGTAGAGCTTTCTCACATTTGGCTCCCAAACTCTGGAATAGCCTTCCTGATAATGTTCGGGGTTCAGACACACTCTCTCTGTTTAAATCTAGATTAAAAACACATCTCTTTCGCCAAGCATATGAAAAATGTATCTTTTAAATTGTGAGTGTAGTTGCATCTGATCAAATGTGCATTTTTATTCTTTAGCTTGTGTTAAACTAATTTTACTTTGTTGGAACATCAGCTATGCTAATGATGTCTCTATTTTGTTTCTATGTTTTGCCACAGGATTTACATCCCGTGGTAACTAGGATTTACACAAGCTCCAGTCTGGATCCAGAACACCTGAGAAGAGATGATGCTGACCCTCAGAGGACCCCAGATGATCCTAACCTTGAATCAACAACAGAACTAAATAATTATTGCTACATGTGTGACTGCATCATATGATAACTATTAATTAATAATATTGATAGTTCATCGTCTAGCTGACTACGTCTTGTATTATTATTATTATTATTTTTTCTTTTTTCTAAAATCCTGTCAAACGTGCACAAACTACTAGCTACTACTAAATATTGTAGAAACATAATTTTCTGTAAAGTTGCTTTGTAACGATTTGTATTGTAAAAAGCACTATACAAATAAACTTGAATTGAATTGAATTGAATATTCTAAACAGAACGAAATATCGTCAAAATGCAACATTTGCGGCAAGATTGGTTCATGCATAGGAGGTTGCAGGTCGTACATGATAAAGCACCTCCGAGCTCATGGAGTAGAAATAAATGTGTGCCCCCGTCTTTGACGCACTGGCCGACCGTCCTCTGTTGCCTCTTCCTCTGGCTCCAACCCCCAGCCTGGCACCGCAGTGACTGCACTGCAGTGCGAATCCGATAAGTAAAACAATACATATACAATAATTAATATGTCTTGTGCCAACATTGAGGCAGCTTACAAATGAGCCCACGTATTTTTAGAACTTTTTTTCTGATTTATACTGTACCTGCTGCTAATCTGGACTGGGTTTTACAAGTTGTTTCTTATTGTTTATTTGCTATTCTGCTCCAGGTTAGCCCATCAGTGGGAGCACGGTAACATGTTCAAGCACCTGCAGCATCATACACTCATGTGTAAATGTGTTTTCATGAGGTTTTCAAAAATAAAGCTCTCTTGATGAAAGTGTACCCCTGTGAAAATATATTCATAATTTATAATATTTATAATCAAGTTCATATATTTGATATTTATATTGTAGTTGAAAACAGCCTTGTGAGAAATTCAAAGTAAAGTTCATAAAAACTAAAAAGTTCATAGAATTAAAATTGATGGAGAAGGTCAGACTATTTAATTCAGAAAGACTGTTGGTTAGCTAGCTCATTTAAAATATCCTAAACTTTTTTGACCCTGCCTTTTAAAAGAATCGGAATCGAGATTCCTTAGGAACCGGAATCAAAAGCGGAATCGGAATCGTTCAACCATACCCTATTTGTGATGCTCTCTGTCCTTAGCATATACACAGCTTTGACTGAGAATCAGCGGTCCGCCATTACCATTTTTTTTTTTGCTGTAGCTGCTGGAGGTACAATGTCAGTGCCAAAGAACCGTTAAAAGTGTTGTGGGTTTGGATGCACCAACGAACATAGGAGTCTCCATAGGCCGCTGAGGACATGTTGTTTAAATGTAATTTTCAAAGGAAATGCCCCCCCCCCCACCCCCAAAAAAGTCCTATATGTTTGTGCTAACATTTTACACCAGACTGCCTCACAAACGGGGGTCAGTTCAGTGCTGGAGTTGTGCAAAGATTGCTTCTGAAAGAGGGATCGAAACCAATGCTTCGTGCACAAACATCCAGACTACAGACAAAGTAAGCATCACGCCTCATATTTTGTTTTCTAAAAGAGCTTTCTTGGCTCTGTGTAATGCTAATGTTGCTAAAGCTTCCATTGTCTCTGCCTGTTTTCACTAATACTGCCTTCTCGTGAATCATCATAAATAGGGACGTGTTAATTAAAAATTGTATTTGGAAGCAATGTGAGGTCAGTAACACGGGCACGACCTGTTAAACCATAAGACCAGAATGCCCACGAGCATATCTGGGGGAGGGGAAGCCATAGAGTAGATTGAAAATTTTACACCACTTAAGTAACCTTTAACGTGTACGATCACAACGATTAGAATATTTAAATCCGTTTTTGTGCTTTGGCTGGCACAGAGCCAGATCAGATCATGCTTCAGATTGTGTGTTCCTCCCTGCCCGCGCTACATTATGAGCGGGGATACACACCATCTGTGCGTGGTCTTCTTGGGAGTGAAGCATGCTCTCCAGGGAGCCGACTGTCTGCATTGTGAAAGTATGCCAATGCAGACGCTTCACTCCCGGAAGGCTCTCTTTGAGGAGGGAGTCTTCTCTAGCATTCCCCATGGGTCTGGCCCTGCTTCTGCTGAGAGAGACTGATTCCCTTAGTAGATTATTTAACTTCGTGAAAACTATCCTTGATATCATTCAAGGATAGTTTTCTTAATGAAAACATTCCTGGATATCTCAGTATGGGAGGAGACGTCCTGTTGAAATAGGGGCCGAGACGTGGGGAATGGATGCTTCACCTCGAGGTGGTGAAGCAGATATGGAGAGTTTTTACCCAGGCTCAGGTAGACTTCTTTGTGACTCAGGAGACATCACAATGTCCCCTCTGGTTCTCTCTAGTTCATCCAGATCCACTGGGACTGGACGCTATGGTTCAGACTTGACATCAGTGTGACGTTTACCTCACACTGAGATCCAATCACATTGTGGAATGAAAATAAATTGTATGTGTAGAAATGGGTTCCACCATTGGGAGATGATTTTTTTTAAATGTTACAGAGAAATATCCAGAATCTATCTGTCTTTGAGATTTGATGGGAGGTAGCAGAGAGAGGAGAGATGAGAGATCAACGTCCGCACCTGCATGAATCTGAGACTTTATGGTATACAGAAGCTGGTTCTAGAGCAACAGCATTCAGTGGGGTAGCCAGAGAGGCTGCTGTGAATAAAGTTTACTGAGGTTTAGATTGGATAGAAGGGTTAGAAGGAAGATAAAGAGGGGCTGTAACCGTTTACGGAAGCAGCTTCAGGCACAATTTAGCCCCTGGTGCTTGGGGAAGCCTGTAGGAAGAGGTAGAAGGAAATGAGAGAGGAGGCCAGTAAACTTGCATTGCTGGCTGATGATGCCCTACTCGTACATCTGCAGCGGGGGCTGCTGGCCATTGAAAGAGAAAAGGAATAGCGGAAGGGAAATGTAAGGTGGCTTAGCTTGAGCGGCTATTGGAGGCAGCCTCATGCTAGCGTTTGTAGCCAGAGGTAGAAGGAGTGGTAAGGATAGGAGGTTGGAAAGCTACGCCAGTGGGCGATGCTGCTTGCAGTACAGTAGTTGAAGGCACCACAGTGATTGATTGAGAAGAGGAGGGATGCAGTGCAACTGAGTCTGGGGCATGGCCCAGGCTTGCTGATGTCTAGCTGCTTCTTGACACTCGAGGGGAGCAGGAACTTGATCTGAAAGATGATGTCAGAGAGACATAACTTTTAGTCTTGCAGGCTTTAGTTACCTATTTGGAGGTTGCTGAATTAGTATATTCCGGAGAGATGTAAAGATCATAAAGTTGAGCTTTGCAAATTTTTTGAGAAAACTTAACTTCAGAGTCTTACAGTGCTTGTCTCAATCCTGGGATGGTCCATTTTTCAATGGGAAGGATGGATGGTGAAGGTGAGGCATATGAAAATGTTGGAGATTGTGATGATGGTCTTGATGGTGGAAGTGAAAGGAGACTTTGTGGCTTAGGTGTGTGAGAAGCGGGCTTTGTGGGCCTTCGCCAGTGCGCCAAGGCCTGGGGCTCAGTGGTGGAACAAGGCCGAGGAGGAAGCGCCTAAGAGCCAGCAGAAGGATGTGCCTTTGAGCCGGTGACTTCAGCAGAAGGTGACTTAAAGCTGGTTACTTGAGAAGAAGGTGCCTTTGAGCTTGTTGTCAGATGGGAAGAGCTTAAGTTCAGAAATTTTTTGGCAGTCGAATGAAACTGGATGCCTGAAAACTGCCATATAATAGAAGTAAGTAGGCTGTGTGTATATATACATATTGTGCTAGTTAGAATGATTAGCTAAAAGGGTTACTCCTGTGTCAGGTTGGCTGATTATCTGATCGTGCTCCTCTCGAACCTTGTTAATAAAACATCATCAGTCAGAGTAACCAATGCAAGAGATTTGAGAATGGGGTGGATGGAAACGCAGGTGGAGCAGACAAGCAAAACTGTTTAGTGGTCTGTTCTTCGTACATCGCTTATTACATCCGAAATGAAATGTCACATCCAAGATGCTTATCAGGACCTGGCTAATTCGGTTCTTCGAACGCTCATGTTGTTGATGATTAGTATGGTTGGATTGAGTTATCTGAGATAATTGTGCATTCATGGGTTGGTTCAAAAGGGGTTATGTATCGATATTTGAAATCACGATCAGCAATGCAGCGATTGGCTTGCATCAAAACAGCAACTTAATGACATCATATAATTAAAAAAGACACCGGACAAAAAACCTAACAAGTTTCTGGACTTTTATAAGGAACAGCCAAACGAACAAAACAACATAAATGTTATAATAGATAAATGAAATGTGCACTACTTTTATTTTACTAAATTTAGATTCACGATTTCTAATACAGGCGTTACATTTTTTTATTTCAAAGTAGTAATTAGCAATTACTAGCAAAAAAAAAATTCTGCTGCACTTAAGGTTCCTAAGAGAGCCTTGGTGAGAGAGGTAAAGAAGAACCCAGAGATCACTGTGGATGAGCTCCAGAGATGCAGTCGGGAGGTGGGAGAAAGTTGTAGAAAGTCAACCATCACTGCAGCCCTCCACCAGTCAGGCCTTTATGACAGAGTGGCCTGACAGAAGCCTCTCTTCAGTGCAAGACACATGAAAGCCCCCATGGAGTTTGCTAAAAAAACACCTGAAGGATTCTCTGGTCTGATGAGAAGATTTCTAGTAGTAGATTTCTAATTCTAAGCGGTATGTGTGGAGAAAACCAGGCACTGCTCATCACCTGTCCAATACAGTCCCAACAGTGAAGCATGGTGACAAAAAAAAATAAAACAAATTGAAAATAAATAAATAATTAAAAAATGTATTTTTTCATCTTGCAGTTCATTCATATCAGTTTATATCTAAATATTATGCTCACAGATCATTATTAACATTCTGTATATAATTCAATTTTATTTTCTCTCCCCTTTTTTATTATTTTTATTTTTAGCTCAAAAGACGTAACGGAAGCAGTCAGCCCAGTGGTGTTTCTGGAGAGGTATTCCTTCAGAAATGGAGAAGGCAGAAAGCTGCGGAGGCAGACATTTGCAGCAGTAAGTCTGTGATAGTTTGTCCCTTTTATCAAACATTCCTGCTGTTATAATTTGTACAGCATTTGTTGTTTCTTAAACTGTTGCACTGTCCAAATACCCACACTTGCCATCTTTGCACTTGACCACTTGAGTGAGCATGATGACCATAAGTGTGTGTCGAACTTTTCATGACCTGATGACTGTGTTTCCCAATCCTGATCCTGGAGAACCCCAGCACTGCACGGTTTTGGTGTCTCTCTTATCTGACAAACACACTTTTGAGGCCTTGGGGTCTTTACTGATGAGCTGATGAGTTGAATCAGGTGTGTTTGTACAGGGAGACATCTCAAATGTGCAGTGTTGGGGTTCTCCAGGACCAGGATTGGGAGCCACTGCCTTATGGGACACACTTATGTGTTTACAGAGATTTTTAATATCTAATTATCAATATTTCACATACTGTACATTGGACAGCTTTCCGTGACCTCTTGTGAGATCTCGGCAAAAAGTCTGACGATTTATACCAAAACATGATGCATGATGCGATACACTAAGCATTGTATAGTGCTCCGGAGCATTATTGGAGAGGTTTAGTTTGTGTTAAGGCCACTGTGCTTTGGCATTATTAAGACCAGGGACAGTCTTGTGCACAAACTGTCACATACACACACTCTCAAGTGGCCAAGACTGCAAGTGTGGGTATCTGGACAGGGTCAAAGTCTTAAAAATGAACCCTAAACACAGTCGGACATCACAGTCTTAATAATCCAGTTTAACACTTGTATGATATTGTCTCATCTGACACTATCAAAATAATTCATATGACTATAGCTTGCTATTAATTACTTGCTTCTAATAATGGATGCATTTAACATTTAATTATACAGCATCTTTACAGAGGCTGCTTTTATGGTCTAAACTAAACCCAGTGTAATGTATAAGTTGAATCTAATGTAATAATTCCTTCCTTTCTGTTTTACAGGATTGTTTGCAGATAACACTGTAGTTTTCGTATTGATAAAGCATGGTTTTCTCTTTTTCAAGGTTCATACAGTAAATTTTTTAGACTTTAATTAAGAGTTTTAGTAAAGGAGATATTCATACACAGCAATTCCCTAGTTCCAGTCATGAAGTGAATTCATGATGTTATTGTCAAAGGTAGCAGGTGTTTGTTTTCCTGAACACTTTCTCTGTCTTCCATTGTTCGGACAGTCAGTGTTTATTTGATGCTGTGCTGATAGAGTTTTATAGATGATATTACACACTTGACATGCATGTCTACATGGTGTTATTTTGTGAGTTTGAAACATTTACATTGTGTTGTATAACATTTTGGTCAATTTAATTTTTAAGAAAATTTATCTTTTTCCAGTGTTCTCTGAAAGACATACTGTATTTACTGTTTTGTTTTTTAATACAAGCATTTTCATTTTCATACTGAAAATAGTTAAGGTTTACAACATAACTGCCTTTTTATTCTTTATGGTGGCAAAAACGAGCTTGGTGACAGAGTAATTTGGGTATGTCTTTAAATGAGTTTGACATATCAATAAATAATGTAAGATCCTTACAAAACTATGCATGTTCATTATGCTTTATGTATTTATTTGTTCATTCATTCATTCATTTATAATTTCTGTTTTTATTCCTAGAGTTCAAATGGTAGAGAATGGTAAATCACAGAAACACAAATGTGAACAATTGTAACTTTAAAACACAATGTAATACACAATGTAAATTTTTTTATTTTACACAAAGCACATCATTTGATTAGTAAATATATTTGTCTTTGATCAAAAAAAAAAAATCTTAAAAATGTGTCTTATATTTAATGAGAGGAATCTATCTGTTGGATACAACTGCGACTGCTGGGGATGTGCACATTAATATTGCCCAATTTTTGTCAAGCTGAACAACGGAGGAAGGTGTAGACGTTAATAAAACAGAATCTAATAAGTAGCAAATTTAATCTATTGTTAACCGAATCTATCCCTTCAGCCGAAAAAACGAAAGACATCTGTCGTAAATTGATAAGGAAGTGTGACGCCGCTGCTCAGCTTTGATGTCATTGGCTTTGAATTTTCAGGACAGTCTGTAGTTGGACTATCTTTTAACCCATATTAAACAGCGCATCATGTTAAAAAGTATGTTTTGCTGCTATCATCACATTAGTAATATATTACGTCAACAATGAAGTGTTGCTATCTTGAGAAAAATTACATCTTCAGAGAGATCCTATCCCTAACCCTAAGCATAACTTCAATGAACTACAAAAAACAGCCCCTAGTTTTGCCTTTCCATAGATAGAACGACGGAGGCTTGTGGGTAATGTAGTTTAAAACTTTTTATTAACGAAAAGAAATAAATTATTTATTTTAAGGAAAACTGGATATCTAAATATGTTCATTGTGCAAACCTCTATGATATATTTGAGAGGCAGGGTGAAATGTGGTATTTTACAGTGAGCAATATTTAAAATGCCTTTATGCCAGCTTTCCATTTATTTCTGAAAACTGAGTTCAAGCAAGGATTATAAGCAATAATCCTGCCCATTTTCTCCTTGATATGTTAATTGGACTCTGATTTACAGCCATTTGAAATGTACAGCTTTGTGCTATTCCGGGGGGGGGGGGGTGCTACTGGGCCCCTGGGGGTAGAAGGGCAGTAAAACCTATGTATTCTCCTCATCATGGACAACAGACTGAGCTGAGTCACATTTATATCTGACAGTTTTCACAGTCCTCTGTTTTCTATTCTTACATCATTGCTATTATACCTTTTGACAGGACATTGTGAGGCCATCTGATGAAACATGGAAAAATTTGAAAGAAATTATTTAATAATGAAAATAATAGATTATTTCTTTGATTTTTGAAGTAAATGGCAATAAATATAATGGATGAACCTGCAACAATTAGCAAAAATCAGTGTAAAAATGTCCTCCTCACCCCTGTATCTTGCTCCTCACGTGCTTGTCATCAGTAACGTGCATGCTCTTGGTTTGAATACAGTACAAGATCCACGTTGATCATTCCTGCTACATTCTCAGTTATCCATCAAGTGTTTGTAACAATAAAGCCCACGGCACCATCTTGTAATGCAAAATAATTAATCTCGTAACTCCCTTTATTTCACAAAAAATTTGCATATTTGTTACTAAAATATAAAAAATAACTTTCTGGTGTACTGATGTCCCAGATGTTATTAATCCGATCAAAAATGTGTATGTCTTAAGTAAAAAATAATCCCAATAATTAATATGTAGTTTTTCCAAGTCTAAAATAAACACATATAAGCCTACCTAGTAAAATGATGTGTTTACCAAGAATCTTCAAAACACAATATTCACCATTTTCATTTTATTGAAGCATAGACTATAAAGTTGATAAAGTAGCATCAAGACAAATGAGATTCAAGGAAAATAATTATCATCAAAATACATTAACCTCATATATTAATCAGTTCACACAGATGAGTGATGAAATGTCCTTAAAAGTCACAGACCTATCCAGTCAGCTGTGATTCAGATCATGCGATACATATAAGACATGTGATACTGTTCCAGAAAATAATGATTCCTTATCATCACATCTAAACTGGTTTCATCTCCCCATCATGATCTTCTTCTCTCATGTCTGGAAACAGTTTGTGGTTGATATCCAGCACTGATGTGGTGTAGCTTGTTCTCAGCCAGAGGATCTCTCGGTCCTAACATCCCAGACCTGGTCAAAGTGAAACCAACAATCCAGATGAAGTTGTTTAATGGACAGAGAGCTCAGCTTATGTTCTGTGTGATTTTAGCAGGGTGAGCAACTATGACCCTTGTAGTATTGTACACTTACCATTCTTCAAGCTGCTTTAAGACCTTTAGAGAAGCTTTTTCTTTGAAGACAATTTACCACATCCTCTTCTTTCACTTCTATCAAGAGCATCACTTGGTTTAAAACCCCTCATTTGGCTGATGAGATCATCTGTACAAATTAAAATACTGCAATAAAAATTTCATTCTGCAAGAATTAAGAAAAAGTTACAGAGGCAAAGGACTTGCTCATGAGACTGACTTAGCATGTCTAGTTCTCAGAGACTGGAGTTTTTGCCTCTAAAATTCATCTATTGTTGCAGTAAATGTGTCTTTCTTCCTCTAGAATCTTTCTCCAAAGTTCCTGACTTCTCTCACAAATGTGTTTTTGTCTGTACAGTGTAAGTTCTTGCTTCTAACCAATCAACTATAAATCCACAATTTATAACATAACATTAACAAAACAATGAAATAATGTCAATTGGTGTTTATATCAACTAAACCAATTTCATGACACTTGTCTGCTTTTAAACAGGTGGTGTGTTTTTAAAAACATAAGATTAAAAATGTCCAGTCACAATTTGCTAACATGCTGTAATTTTATAATTATAAAAAAAAAAAAAATCAAGGCTGACATGACCAGTCCCGTGAGAGATCATCATAAAGTGCTGTAACACATAACACAGCATTGCTTTAACACACACATACCAGAGGACTTGTGTTTGTTTGAGCACAAGATGGCCGTCTTCATTCCTCATCCTGAACAAATCATTTCCTTGGTCTTCCTTCTCTTCTGTGAAACAAGATAATCTCTACTTACTCTGTGTGCAATTAATATTGCTCATTAAACATTTAATTAAGTTAATTTCAAATAAGATTCAGATCAGAGCATTTGATGAGTAAATGTTGATTCAAAAAAACTCTAAACAAATGTACATGGGAAGAGCTGATCATGGCAAGATTCACTGAGACTCAGTAATAGCTCTTTTAGTTTTTAGGAAGGTTTGTGAGGGTTGGCTCTTAAAAGAGCTGTTGAGCTCGATATTGTAGACCTGAAAAAGAAGAACAGCATTATCTGCAAACAATCCTGTAAGACAGAAAGGAAAGAAATATTATTAATTACGTGCAACTTGTACATTACACTGGGTTTTGTTTAGACCATAAAAGCAGCCTCTGTAAAGATGCTGTATAATTTAATTTAATAAATGCCTCCATTATTAAAAGCAAGTAATTAATAGCAAGCTATAGTCATATGAATTCTTTTGATAGTGTCAGATGAGACAATATCATACAAGTGTTAAACTGGATTATTAAGACTGTGATGTGCGACTGTGTTTAGGGTTCATTTTTAAGACTTTGACCATGTCCAGATACCCACACTTGCAGTCTTGGCCACTTGAGAGTGTGTGTATGTGACAGTGTGTGCACAAGATTGTCCGAGGTCTTAATAATGCCAAAGCACAGCGTCCTTAACACACACTAAACCTCTCCAATACTGCTCCAGAGCACTATACAATGCTTAGTGTATCCCATCATGCATCATGTTTTGGAATAAATCGTCAGACTTTTTGCCGAGATCTCACAAGAGATCACGGGAAGCTGTCCAATCTACAGTATGTGAAATATTGATAATTAGATATTAAAAATCTCTGTAAACACATAAGTGTGTCCCATAAGGCAGTGGCTCCCAATCCTGGTCCTGGAGAACCCCAACACTGCACATTTGAGATGTCTCCCTGTTCAAACACACCTGATTCAACTCATCAGCTCATCAGTGAAGACTCCAAGGCCTCAAAAGTGTGTTTGTCAGATAAGAGAGACACCAAAACCGTGCAGTGCTGGGGTTCTCCAGGATCAGGATTGGGAAACACAGTCATCAGGTCATGAAAAGTTCGACACACACTTATGGTCATCATGCTCCCTCAAGTGGTCAAGTGCAAAGATGGCAAGTGTGGGTATTTGGACAGTGCAACAGTTTAAGAAACAACAAATGCTGTACAAATGATAACAGTAGGAATGTTTGATAAAAGGGACAAACTATCACAGACTTACTGCTGCAAATGTCTGCCTCCGCAGCTTTCTGCCTTCTCCATTTCTGAAGGAATACCTCTCCAGAAACACCACTGGACTGATTGCTTCCTTTACGTCTTTTCAGCTAAAAATAAAAATAAAAATAATAAAAAAGGGGAGAGAAAATAAAATTGAATTATATACAGAATGTTAATAATGATCTGTGAGCATAATATTTAGATATAAACTGATATGAATGAACTGCAAGATTATTATTTTTTTTTTATTATTTATTTATTTTTAATTTGTTTTATTTTTTGGGGATTTACATTAAAAGGTATTAAAAGCATGGTGCAGAACATATGATTACTGTTATATCTGTCATATAAAAGCACATAAAAACACTAACATTACAGTGATACAAACATAGCTGGTTTGGTGATTATTGTATTGTTGTATTGATTATTAATATACCATAGTAAAACTACAGTTACTAATGTCCCGTTTACTGTGTTTTAACTTCACATTTCATTTATTACAATTGTAAGTATCGTGATTAACATGATTTTACTACAAATACAACTTACATCGTTGAACCTGAAATTAATATAAAACGGATGAAGGCACGTCTATGGCACGTGTCTATGGCACGTGTCTATGGCACGTCACGTGACAGATAGTTTAATCACACTAATTAGCAGCTGTGTTCATTTATTTAAACACAATGAAACTCAAAGACAGCCGCGGATGACCGATATAATACAGCGATTAAACATATGGCGCTAATCTGATTAATAAAGAAGACAGAATACATTTTATAAAAGGCATTAAAAGAGCGTATATACGACTACTCACCCAAACTGTGGAACTGATAGCAAGTATCGCGATGTGTGCTGAATGAGACTTCTTGAACGTGATTTCATAGCGATAAACATCTCATGTCCTCGCGTCAATTCTGATGCCAAAAGTTTCCCACTGAAAGCAATGAAGGTCGTGCCGAGAGGCACATTTGGCGTCATAAAAGTGACGCTAGGGGCGCTTGACCATGCTTCGGTTTTTGACACCTTTGGAGTGAGAATGGGTTGTAACAAAGAGTGAAATATATATATATATATAACATGTAACATATAACATATATATATATATAACATGGATAAGGTTGCTGCTTCAGTATTTGTAGATATTTTTTTCCACATGTTTCTATGGTATACTGAAAAACAGTTATAAGCATATACGTTTAAATAAGGCTTTCATTGGCACTATGATCCTCACAGTGTGAGTAATACGTGAGCTCATTGTGAACTCACACGATTATCATACCACGATTCTCACAGTGTGAGTAATCCCTGAGCTTATTCTGAGTTCAAAGGATCCTCTGTCAGGGTTCTGTCACTTCAGTCTAGTGTTATTCATGGTTTTGTGATGGAGCCATGAAACTCTCCTCATGTCATTGTTTTCATGTGAGCGTGTGACTTCGAGACTGCTCAAGCCATGTGCTCTTGTCTGCGTGTCCTGTTTCTTGTTGGAGCGTGGTGTTCGGATCCCGGCACTCATGTTTTGCTGAGTTTCGGTTTCGTGTCGGGGACCGGACACTCGCGCTCCATGTTCTGTTTTATTGTGGTATCGTGCGGCCTCAAAGTGTTGTCTTGTATTGTTGCACACAGTTCGAGTTATCGGCTGTGTGCTTTCTTGTTCTATTTTGTCTTGTGCTGTTGCACGCAGCTTAGTTTTTACTGGCTGCGTGCTGTCTTGTGTGAACATTTATGAGCTTGCTCATTTGCTGCGTGTTTGTGTCTATTCAAGCACATGGCTTGCGATTGGTTTGCTGGCCATGTGCTTGTGTTTTTGTTTTGTGTGAGCACATGGCTTTTGTCTTAGTTCCTATGTGCCATGTGCTCTCGTCAATTGTCTTGACCCCACCCATCTTGTTGTCACAGTGTCTGGGTTGTGTCCCTGGGTTTCCACTAGATGTCCTCCTTTCCCACGGTGTCTGTCACCTTATTAACTGTCTGTTCCCTTATTTGGTCACCTTCTTCCTTGTTTGAGTTAATTGATTATTCCCCACCTGTCTCCAGTTCCCTCATTCACCTTCTGTGTATTTATACCCGGTCTGTCTGTGTATGTGTCACGGAGTCCTTGTTTAATGTTTGAAACTCATGTCCGTCAGCTCTTGTCCTTGCCTTGTGTTCGTGTCTTGTTTATGTTTGGATTTGGATATTCTGGTTTTGACCCTGCCTGGACTGTTTAACCCTTTTGGATTACCCTTTAATAAATGACTTACCTGCGATTGGTTCCCTCTCCTGTGTTTTCTGTAACACCGTTCGTGACAGAAGGACTCCGTCACACAGGGAACCAGCGGTATGTCGTTTTTCCGTTTCCCAGCCAAGATGGCGGAGTGGCGAACCAAGTACCTTCGGTTGATCGCCCTCCGCCAAGAGGGCTATGAAGTGGGGGCCCTGGCTCAGGTGTTCTGGTCCCTTACCGAGGGCATGGGCTACAACGATGCGGCCCTCAAGGACTATTTTAATGGCAGGCTGGATGATCCAGTGTCTCAGGAGGAGATGGCGCAGTTAGAGACACTGGAATTCTGGGAATTTGTGCGCTACCTGCAGCATCGGCTTCGGTGGGATGCCCCAGCCGCTTCTGTCTCTTCCGGCGGGGTGGTCGTCAGCCCAGCACCACTGCCCAGAATGGCTACCAGCCAAGCGCCACAGCACAAGATGGCCGCTAACCCAGCGCCAATGCCCAAATTGGCCACCGTTCCAGCGCCACAGCCCAAGATGGCCGCCAGCCCAGCGCCAATGCCCAAATTTGCCACTGGTTCAGCTCCACAACCCAAGATGGCCGTCAGCCTAGCGCCACAGCACCAGATGGCCGTCAGTCCAGCGCCACAGCATAAGATCGCCGTCAGTCCAGCGCCACTGCACAAGATGGCCGCTAACCCAGCGCCAATGCCCAAATTGGCCACCGGTCCAGCGCCACAGTACAAGATGGCCGCCAGTCCAGCACCACAGTACAAGATGGCCGCCTGTCCAGAGTCATGGCCCAAGATGGCTGCTTGCCCAGCACCGCTGCACAGGATGAGAGTCTCAGCTGACCCTCCGGAGTCGATTCAGGTGCCAGCTGACCCTCCGGAGTCGATTCAGGTGCCTGTGAACTCTCCAGAGTCGAGTCAGGTGCCAGTGAACTCTCCAGAGTCGAGTCAGGTGCCAGTGAACTCTCCAGAGTCGAGTCAGGTGCCAGTGAACTCTCCAGGGTCGAGTCAGGTGCCAGTGAACTCTCCAGAGTTGAGTCAAATGCCAGTGAACTCTCCAGAGTCAGGGCTAGTCACCGCTGATCCTCCAGAGTCAGGGCTAGTCACCGCTGATCCTCCAGAGTCAGGGCTAGTCACCGCTGACCTTTCAGAGTTCAGTCAAGTCACCGGTGATCTTCAAGGACTGAGTCAAGTCACCGGTGATCTTCAAGGACTGAGTCAAGTCACCGGTGATCTTCAAGGACTGAGTCAAGTCACCGGTGATCTTCAAGGACTGAGTCAAGTCACCGGTGATCTTCAAGGACTGAGTCAAGTCACCGGTGATCTTCAAGGACTGAGTGAAGTCACCGGTGATCTTCAAGAACAAAGGCAAGTCACCATTGATCTTCATGAGCAGTGTCAGGCCAGCACCAATCTTCTGGAGTCCAGTAAGGACACCAGGGAATTACCAGAGTTTCGTCGTCCCGTTGGTCCAGCCGCACGGAGGTCTGCTCCGCCTTGGGGGGCTCTGGTCCTGACCACATGGCTGTGGTGCTCTTCTGCTCCGCCCTGGGGGGCTTCCGTCCTGACCACACGGTTGTGGTGGTCTTCTGCTCCGCCCTGGGGGGCTTCCGCCTTGACCACACGGTTGTGGTGGTCTTCTGCTCCGCCCTGGGGGGCTTCCGTCCTGACCACACGGTTGTGGTGGTCTTCTGCTTCGCCCTGGGGGGCTTCCGCCCTGACCACACGGTTGTGGTGGTCCTCTGCTCCGCCCTGGGGGACTCCAGTCACCACCACACGGACGTGGTGGTCTTCTGCCCCGCCCTGGAGGGGCTTCATGTTGTTTTTTGTTTTTGTGTTCACTCCTGTCCCTGTTCCTCTCTGTCAGTCTGGCCCTCCGTCCCTCCCCCTGAACCTCCTCCTGTCCTCCTCCCTCCTGGTCTCCCTGTTTGGTGTTCACACTTCTGGTGTCTGTTCCCCATGTTTTTCTTTTCTGGCCCTCTGTCCCTCCCCCTGAACCTCCACCTGTCCGCCTCCCTCCTGGTCTCTGTTTTGTGTCTGTCGTGGAGCGTCTGGGAGCCGCTCCGTAGAGGGGGGGTACTGTCACAGTGTCTGGGTTGTGTCCCTGGGTTTCCACTAGATGTCCTCCTTTCCCACGGTGTCTGTCACCTTATTAACTGTCTGTTCCCTTATTTGGTCACCTTCCTCCTTGTTTGAGTTAATTGATTATTCCCCGCCTGTCTCCAGTTCCCTCATTCACCTTCTGTGTATTTATACCCGGTCTGTCTGTGTATGTGTCACGGAGTCCTTGTTTAATGTTTGAAACTCATGTCCGTTAGCTCTTGTCCTTGCCTTATGTTCGTGTCTTGTTTATGTTTGGATTTGGATATTGTGGTTTTGACCATGCCTGGACTGTTTACCCCTTTTGGATTACCCTTTAATAAATGACTTACCTGCGATTGGTTCCCTCTCCTGTGTTTTCTGTAACACCGTTCGTGACACTTGTTACCTGATTATTGATGTAATTTTCCCCACATGTGTTCCCTCGTTACCCTCCTCATTAGCTCCCTATTTATTGTCCTTGTGTTTGCAGTCTGGTTGTTAGTTCGTCGTCGAATATTTGTCTTTGCTTATCGTGCCTTGCCTTGCCTGTCAAGTTTTGTCTGTTTTCCCCTATGGGGTAGTTTTTGTTTGTTTATTTTATTATTACTACTATTAAAGAGCCCTTCTCTCTGCACCATTGAGTCCTCGCCTTATCCCTCTACCCAAACCCTGACATCCTCATACTGCGATCCTCACAGTGTAAGTAATATGTGAGCTCATTGCGAACTCAAACGATCCTCATACTGAATTACTCGCAGTGTGAATAATATGTGAGCTCATTATGAATTAAATTTTGAGCATGTTGTAAGAAGGCAGTTCACTGGGAATAATATAATCTTGGATAAGATTCCTAAAAATTTCGCACCTACAACATGCATACATTGATGCAGAGACTTGTATGTTCTACATGTCTAGAGTATATAGAGACATCAACTCCTTATTATTCCTTTTTTAATTTCTTTACATAAATTATTTAGCAATTTTTTGTGTGTGTGTGTGTTTGTCTTTATTATGATAGGATAGTTTAGATCTGACAAGAATCTGACAAGAATGACAAGTGGAAAGAGAGAGGGGTGGGATCGTGAAAGGTCCTTGAGCCAGGATTTTAACTCAGTGTTGGTGCGCTGCCCATGCGGTTATCAGTGATGACAAGAATTTAAAGGTTTTAATAACATAGTATTTATCAATGGATCAACGAATGGGTCAGCAAACTTCAGCTGTGTGTCTTGCGTCATCAGCCCGAAACTAAAACTCGATTCAGTTCGGTTACTTTCTGTGAATAAACAGGCTTAAACAACAATTCGTTGAGGGATCAAACATCAAAAGGATTATTGAGCACAGAGCATAGGGAATAGACCAGAATTCTTATAAACTTTTTAAGAATTACCGGGTTTTTTATAGGATATGATGAGTAAAAGGAATAGTGAGGAAGCTTAAAGTATTATTATCATTATTATAAAGCACGGCAGTGAGTTGTATGTGCGGGTATGTGTGTGTCAGGATTTAGTCTGTAAACCTATTTTCTGATCCATAGTCCGAAACAGAAGGTGGCAGTAAAGCACCAATTCACTGGATGCCAACAAATCGAAGTTAAGAACTGAAAAGGAGTCACCAAAACAACACCAGAAGAAGAATGTATCTGTTAAATTGTAGTGTTTGTCAAATACCAACACCAAACTGAAAATTAATCAAAATAAACAAGGTAACCAAATTGTAGAAATACTTTGAAGGAAATAAAAGATGAATTCTACATGTTTGTGATATTACTAACCAATATTAGAGAACTTTTAGATCACAGTTAACAAAATGAGTTTAACACAATGATACACATCGTAAGATCATAGTATGGGCACTCAGTGAGTGCGCAGTGACTGGAAAATGCATGGATCATCACTGAATTCCTCATGGATCGTTGGAAGAAGTCGCTCTTGCAGGACATTTTGATATCATTTCATGGCAGTGTTTTTGGGCAGAATTATGAAGACGCCCACTCCCTTGGTTGAAAAGCAACCACACAAATTGGATGGTCTCACGATGATTCACTGCTGGTATGTCAAAAGACTCATGGTAGTGCTCTCATTTCTTCTCCAAACAATCGATTTTCCAGATGTACCAAACCGTTGAAAGGGAGCTTCATCAGAGAAAATAACTTTTGCACCAGTCTTCTGCTGTCCAATCCTTGTACTTTGTACAACGTCATACCACAAATGGATAAACACAGCCCAGGATGCATACCAAATTGTGTGTGGCTCAAAGATCCCCATGCGGGAACAGCTCGGAAAGACGGCTTTCAAGTCTGCAGCAGTCAACACGCTTCCCAACAACCCAGAAACCCTCCTTAAACACTAACGCACCTTATAGCGCAACTGGATCTAATTAGGTGATTACCATGCAGTAAGTAATCAAGTTGTTACCAACATTAACTAGGCAGCTATGCCTGCTACAATCCACCCCCCGAACTGGATCGCCGTCCCGGTGATCACATGACAACTCAGATCCATGGCCTGAAGACTGCCTTGACCGCATTAACTGCCCCACTTGGTCCAACCGCTGGCCTAGGGAGGCGATTCACGTTAGAATGCTGGCCCGCCGTAACTCAACTCGTCTTTCTAACCGTAAGTCGACTAGTCCAGGCCTTAACTCTCTCTCAACACACACAGGGGTTTCTGCTTGCACCACACCTGTCCTCAGAGGTGGAACAATGTTTCCCAAGTGGTCCTGGGAACAACCTTGACCCATAAGCTCGGGGCTCCCAACACCTACTCTAACAACCCTCACCAGATCAACATCTTCCTCCTCCAGATGAAGGGAACTTTCCTCCAGAGAAGGGGGATTCTCCTCTGGAGCTGATCTGTGCTCACATTCATCCAGGACCTCTAACCCCAATCGACCCTTAATCAAAGAACGATGTTCCGTTCTTACTTGGGTCAAGTCATCAGCCGGATCAATAACATACACTACACATGCAGTGAGGACATAATTACTGATTATTTTGAGTTAAGCGTTGTGTATCGCGCTGAGTAAACATAAAATGATGTCTGCATTTGTGATCGGGGAAACAACAAAAACAAGCTCCACTCTACACTGCTAAAAAATCACCTTTGAATCATCAGTGCCAAATTATTTAAATACAAAACATGTACTTACAGGCTGTTAGTCAGAAGAGCCAGACTCTGCTTGCAAAGTCGGAACTGCCCAACTTAATAGAAACAGCCTTTGTGTCACAGATGCATTGTAGGCAACTGGTTCATTATATACTCCTTGTCCTCCATAAAATCTTAATATTAGGGTTGAAATGAAAGCTTTAGCCTAAGTTCTGCCAGGAAGACTCAATTACTTTGTCACTAATTACCTTCATCATTATCCAATGACGTCTTAATACTCCGGTATAAAAGATTGTACTTACACATGTTTGAGTTCGCAGATGCCGACGCGACAACTATTGCTCGCGTTACTGCTAATCACCATGTCCAACGAAACTCCAATCGTCTGCGACTACTCAGTCTCTGATGACGAGTTTGTCCCGCCCTCTCCTCTTCCAACTCTGCGTAGCACACGCCTCCAATGCCGTGACTCGCCCTGGGCTACGTGGTCTACGGAGGACGTGTTCAGTACTCTGGAATCAGCTGGCATTCCCGTCAGACATGGTCTGTCCAGAGAGGATCTTCTTCTTCTCGCCCAAAATACCCTGGGTAATCCACCTGAGTCCGTCTCTAATCTCGCTACTCCTTCAGCACCCAGGCATTCAAAACAAGCCGGCAGAAAGAGAACAGCGAAATCATCGTCACCACATCTAGCCAAAAGAACCACGCTGCATGCTCGGGCACCCGTTCATCCGGACATCACCGAACCTGACGGAGTTAACACTCAACTCCTCCAAGCGGTTCAAAGCCTCTCCCAAACCGGAAGTCTGGAATCAAGGATGCAAAATTCGAACAGTCAGCTGCTAGTTCCAATGGCCTGGATCCGGCTGTCACCTTCGCCGTAACTTCTCAAATCCGTCCTCCTGCCAGCGTATCAAGCGACCCCTCGAGCGTCGCTTCTACTTCAGCCCCGCCAACTTCTCACCAACCGGCTCAGACTCCATTCCAAGATGTCCCCGCTCCAACTGAAACCCCATTATTTAACCTTTCCACAGCAACCCCTGGCCAGCTATTCGGTAGGCGTTTCGTTTCTCCAGCCGCTGCCGCTGTGGCAGTCTTGCTTAAAACTTCCGATCCAAGGTTACAACGGAATCTTACATTCGCAGAGTTTGTCATCGCTTTCAGTGTTTTCAGAGACATTCTGTGCCAGGCTTTCCCAGATCGAAGGGAAGAATTGGATTTATATTTAGCTATGATGGCAGACTTTAATCAACGTTACGGGGGCACATTATTCTACAAATATCATAAATCATTCTCCGCTAAATCCGCTTCATTCATTTCACTGTTTAACACCAGACTATACTGGTCCGTGACGGACACCGAACTGCTTGTTCGCCATTTCGGCGGTGCCAAAACGCTGGCTTGTAATATCTGTAGCGCTCACGGACACTCTGCGCCTTTCTGCCCCAAAGCTTTTGCCAGCCAAGAGCAGCACGCTGTCCAAGGTGCTGATAACGTAAGGCTTCCACATAACAGCAAGAATCGCTATAACACAGAACACAAAGGCGCTCTTATTTGCAATAACTTCAATGAATCTGTCTGTTCCTTTTCTCAATGTAAATATGAACACATTTGCAGTTTCTGCAAGGATCCACACCCGAAATCAGTCTGTCCACGCCGATACAAACCTCCAATCCGAGGAAAAGCCCCATTTCGCAGAAAATTCTGAAAAGCCACCCTTCTACTCCCATTAACGTTTCCATTCTTTCTAACTACCTCTCTTCTCATCCCGATCCGACTTTTGTCGATTATCTAATCACCGGTCTGTCTCAAGGGTTTCGGGTGGGCATCCTTTCCAATCTCACCACCTTTTTTTATAGCTAAAAATCTGCAATCAGCTATTACTGAACCAGATGTGGTTTCTAATCTGTTAGAGAAAGAGGTAAATAAAGGTTATGTCATTGGTCCTTTTGATTCCCCTCCTTTTTCGCCTTTTCGCATCAATTCCATCGGCATCGCAACACGGAAATACTCCGGTAAAAAACGTCTTATTTTGGACATGTCTTCCCCTCATTCCGCTTACACAGCGAGCGTGAACGAATGCATACCTTTAGAACCGTTTTCTTTACATTAAGCCTCGGTCGACAATGCCATTCATTTAATCAAGGTAGCCGGTCAAGGTGCTTGGTTAGCTAAAGCTGATATAACAGATGCTTTCAAGACTATGCCAATCCATCCCTCTGACTGGCCACTTTTTGGTGTTAAATGGAATTCTAAATTCTATTTTGCAGTTAGGCTTACATTTGGGTGTAGAAGTAGCCCTAACATTTTTAATAGCCTCTCTGAAGCGATGTGCTGGATTTTGCTGAACGTCTGCAAGCTCCCTTTCGTTTTACATTTGCTTGACGATTTTCTGTTAATCGATTATCCGTCTTCTCAATCCGCAGTTTTGGACATTCTAAAAAATATTTTGAGCGACGTCGGTATCCCCCTTTCCGCTGAGAAAACTTGGGGCCCCCTACTTCATTAGAATTTCTGGGGATTACACTAGATTCAGTGCTAAAGCAAGCTTCTCTCCCCCCCGAAAAACTCGCAAGAATCAGGTTTTTTTTTTGGAATCTTTCCCCTACCTACATTTCATATCAAAGCGCGATTTGCTTTCGCTACTCGGACACCTAAATTTCGCTATGAGAATCACTCCTCAAGGCAGGGCTTTCATTTCACGGTTGTTAACTCTGGCACATTCCGTGGAAAATCTAAGCGATCAGATCCAACTAGACGAAGGCTGTTTATCTGACATTAAATTCTGGAAAAGACTGCTTAACGAGTGGGACGGTATTTCTTTTTTCTACAACGACGATTTCAAATCATCGCTCCAACGCTGCCCCTTCAATCGGTTTCGGGGAGTTCTTCCAAGGGCAATGGTTTGCTGAAAAATGGCCCAACGACTTTCCCAAAACCGCTTCCAACTCCGTTTCATCCGCGCTTTATGAGATATACCCTATAGCTGTCGCCAGTGTCATCCGGGGCCCTGAATGGTCATGTAAACGTATCTTGATGCTCTGCGATAACGAAGCCACAGTCGCCATCATTAATAAAGGGAGATCTGCTTGCCTTATGATTATGCCTTTTCTGAGGCGGTTAATTTGGCAATCAGTCGTTTTCAATTTTATTATCAAAGCTGAACACATACCCGGTCACTTCAATGTTATTGCTGATGCGCTCTCTCGATTTCGACTTCAGACTTTCAGACAGCTGTGCCCCTCAGCCAACCCGGATCCTTTAATCTGCCCTCCGTTAGCAGACATAATACTGAACTAAACGACCTGCTTACGTCAGCTAGAAATTACATTTCTAAACGCGTCGCTCCCTCTACACTCAAAGCCTACACGTCTGCATGGTCCGCTTTTCTAATGTTTTGTTTTTCCTTTCAAATTTCCGTTTTTCCTATTCAAATTTCGACCATTTGCTCCTTTCTCGTCTCTAATTTTAAAATCTGCAAACTCAAAATTTCTTCTATTCGCAGACTCCTTGCCGGCATCCAATTCTACGCTAAATTTTATAATCCTAATTTTCAAAGCCTTTTTTATGATTATTCCGTTCGATTACTACTCAAGGGGTTAGCTAAATCTTCCATCAAAATTATAGATAAACGTCTGCCTATTACCCTGCCTATATTGCAAAAATTAATTACTTCCGTCTGCTATGGCCATCTCTCTATGAACCTCAATATTCTTCTCGAAGCAGTATTCTTATCTGCTTTCTACGGGTTTATGCGTCCAGGGGAATTCACTTCAGAAACTAATCAATTTGATCCTGCTCGTGGCATTTCCTTTTCAGATCTACGATTCGGACCTAAATTCTTCACACTCTTCCTCAAGCACTCAAAAAAACCGATGTGCAAGGTTCTGGTGTTACCTTAACAATTTCAAAAATCAATAATAATTTCTGTCCCTTCTCTGCCATGGTGAAATTTCTTAAATTCCGACCTAGAACTTCTAAAAACGCACCACTCTTTATTTTACCTAACGGAGCACCCCTTTCCGAGGCCTGTTTTAGAACTCATTTAACCACTGTTCTCAAAAGCTGC
The DNA here is from genome assembly GCF_963082965.1 of Carassius carassius. Taxonomy (NCBI): domain Eukaryota; kingdom Metazoa; phylum Chordata; class Actinopteri; order Cypriniformes; family Cyprinidae; genus Carassius; species Carassius carassius. Next base: position 8,136,568 of record NC_081794.1, read on the forward strand.
AGTCTATCCCCCTCTCTCTATACTGGCCATTCATTCAGAATTGGGGCAGCTACTTCAGCAGCTGAACGAGGAATCTCTACATCAGCTATTAAGATCATGGGCTTATGGTCTTCCTCAGCATTTGAATCATACATCAGACCCGATTCAAAAACCATTCTCGAAGCTCAGCAAGCTCTCCAGTAACAAATCAGGTAAATTCATGCAATTACTGGTGGTGGTGTTACTATATCTGTATGGTCTATCAAGGCTGTATATGTCTGGCCTATTGTGGCTATTTCTGTACGGTGTTTCGAGGCCTGTCCGTGTCTGCCTATCGTGGCTGTCTGCGTCTGGCCTATTGTGGCTATTTCTGTAGGGTCTATCATGGCCTGTCGCGGCATGCCTATCGTGGCTGTCTGCGTCTGGCGTATCGTGGCTATTTCTGTACGGTCTATCAAGGCCTGTCTGCGTCTGGCCTATTGTGGCTATTTCTGTACGGTCCATCGAGGCCTGTCTGTGGCTGTCTGCGTCTGGCCTATCGTGGCTATTTCTGTACGGTCTATTGAGGCCTGTCTGTGTCTGCCTATCGTGGCTGTCTGCGTCTGGCCTATTGTGGCTATTTATGTAGGGTCTATCATGGCCTGTCTGTGTCTGCCTATCGTGGCTGTCTGCGTCTGGCCTATCGTGGCTATTTCTGTCGGTCTATAGAGGCCTGTCTGTGTTGGCCTATCGTGGCTATTTCTGTACGGTCTATCGAGGCCTGTCTGTGTCTGCCTATTGTGGCTTGTCTGTGTCTGGCCTATCGCGGCTATTTCTGTATGATCTATCAAGGCCTATATATATGTCTGAAATTATATATAAAAAAAAAAAAAAATAAACATAGGCATATGAGGTTTAATCTAACGTCATCATACTGATCATGCTAACTCTCTCTTCATATCTTCCAGGAACCTTAGGATTCACAACTGGTGGGTATACTTTCATCTACTCATTTTGGGGGGAAGGCTGGCCCCATCTGGCGGTTTCATAATCCACCTAATTTTGGGGGTCGGCTGCGCCCCTGCCATCGTCTTCAGGCAGGAAATGCAGATCTGCTACCCTTGGATTACGAACCATGGACGGGGCCTTCCGCCAAAGAAACTTATAATTATGCTTGCTGAGTTGTCAATAAATGTATGCTTCATACATAATTTTATCTCCCGAGTCTTTCTGGTAGAAATGAAAGCTTTAGCCTAAGTTCTGCCAGGAAGACTCAATTACTTCGTCACTAATTACCTTCATCATTATCCAATCACGTCTTAATACTTCGGTTTAAAAGATTGTACTTACACATGTTTGAGTTTGCAGATGCCGACGCGACAACAACCTCCACCCTCCCCACCACCACCAGGATGGTCCTGTCCTTACCTTACAGGGGGTCAGCTGCGCCCCTGCCTTCGTCTTCAGGCAGGAAATGCAGATCTGCTACCCTTGGATTACGAACCATGGACGGGGCCTTCCACCAAAGAAACTTATAATTATGCTTGCTGAGTTGTCAATAAATGTATGCTTCATACATCATTTTATCTCCCGAGTCTTTCTGGTAGAACTGTTCTATTAGTTGTTGTAAATTCAACTTAACTAATGATTTCTAGTTGTGTCTTCTTTTGGAAGGCCAAAAGAAAACGACTCCACAACATGGCGACAGCAATAGCAAGAATAAAAGTTATGCCTTCTTTCTTTGTGTGAAAATTTGGTCAGTGTTATGCAAATGTTCCCACATTTTGACGTAGACGTGGGGGCATGTTAGAGACGTTTTAGGAGGGCATGATTGACTCTTAACTTTTATAAAAAACATCTTTTTGGATTTGAGACTTTAGTCTTTGCAATTTTACAAATCTTCTTTATGCACCAAGGGCTTGTGATACTCCAAAGAGAAAGGAAAAATTTAAATTGCATCATATCACCCCTTTAAACTGCAAATTAGTCTTTCAGAGATCAAATTTTATATTTGGACCTGAAATATTTACAGAGGTCTGGACTAGCTGGCTATGAGCATGGGTGGGTTAGCCTAATCTCTCTAAGGACCCGGAAATGATGGCTATACTTGCCCGGGCTATTAAGAGGGTCAAGCTAGAATGGCAAACTTCACTGTGTCCTGAGCCCTCTAGGCTGGATGCAACTGACCTCATGCTTCGGGTGACGAAGGTAACTGTGCGTTCACTGTGTCATGTGATGTCCATACTTGTGGTCCAGGAAAGCCATATTCGGTTTTTGTGTTCACCTCATTCAACCATTCTTTTTATTTAGAAAAACACTTTACAACTGCACCTGCAATGTGTTGTACAACCAACATACAGCTACATACAATACATAAAACACACACAATCCAAATAAAAACACAGATACTATCCCAACTCCTTGAAAGCTAATGACAATAAATAATTTTTAACCCAAGCTTTGAAAATATTTGTGGATCTAATCTCTCTAATCTCAAATGGTAGGCTATTCCTAAGCCTTGGACCTGCAACAGCAAAGGCCTGATCCCCTTTCTGCTTTAACTGAGTTTGTGGGACAGTAAGAAACAACTTATTTGTTGATCTAAAAGACCTAGATGACTGTCGGAAAGTAATCAGCTCAGACATATAAGCAGGAGCCTCAGTGAAAGCTGTCTCCCCATGTCTTTGTAAAAGTCATTGAGGCAGCCCTCTCCCCTGTGCAGAGGATCTCTTTTCTTGGGATAGAGTTCATTCAAATGCAGGACAGTGGTCTTTGCTCTTGTGTGTCTTGCTTTGTGTACATGAGTGTGTCGGCAGGGATTGGCTGTTCATCAAGGAATTTGATTGGTGGATCCAGAAGCGGATGACTTTAAAAGGACAGCACTACCAAAATATGGCAAGCTCGCCATTTATTTTGATCTAATTTTGCAATGTGTTTTCATTTAGGGAGTTAGGGAAGTTCACTTGTATTTTTTTCTTTATAATTATGTCATTTATATATTTAATTTTATTAGTTTGTTGTTTGTTATTTTGGCTTTGGGCCTCTCGAAAGATAATACTCCTTATACTTCACTCTTCTTTAATAAATTGTTTAAAGTTATATGTTGTCTTTGGTGATCTGTTGGCTGTGGCCGCAATCCCAGTAACATCACTAATTAGTGTCTCACACTATTAAAATGGGGTGTAACATGGGGCATATGCTTTTGTGTTGAGTCCGTATCCTCTTCTCTTCTCACCTCAAACCCTGGGTGCCAAAAAAGCTATTTCCCTGTTGGGCAAACCCTGTTGAATTCCTTCATTCACTGTATTCTTGAAACATGAGGTAGGCTGGGTGCCCATATGTAGTGAACTTGAGGGGATCCCATATATGTATTCTTCCACGGTATAGTCCGTTCTGCCATTTCTGCAAAGGTTTAGCCGCCCTAACTGGATCTGAGCCACCCCAGAGACTCTCATACACAGTAAGGCTCTATAGGGGTTAGTCCTTATGTGTAAATTTCACTTAGAACTTCCCTGTGGAGGATGTGGCTTTAAACAGCATTCATTTTCAAGTTGAAAGGGCACACTTTCTCAGTGTTATCCAAGTCTTAGGCCGGTGACACACACATGGGGATTGTTAGAAGGCCATGATGGTCAGAGGCCAATGGGCGAATTTAGCCAGGATGACGAGGTCACACCTCTACTCTTTTCAAAAGACATCCTGGGATTTTTTATGACCACAGAGAGTCAGGACCTCGATTTAACGTCTCATCCGAAGGACGGTGCTTGTTGACAGTATAGTGTCCCCATCACTACTCTGGGGTGCTAGGACCCACACAGATTACAGGGTGAGCACCCCCTGCTGGCCTCACTAGCACCTCTTCCAGCAGCAACCTAGTTTTCTCAAGAGGTCTCCCATCCAGACCAAGAGTGCATCTGCACTGTGCGATTTAGACCATGCGCTTAGGTCATTAAAATACGGCCCTAAAGCTCTGAAGAAAATAAACCGGTGCTGTCTTTTTAATTAGTTATGCAGTATATTTTGTTGAGATTAAATATTTTATTATTCTTTTAAAATTGTATCTATTTAATAATAAATTAAATTTAGAATTGGGTTTTCCATTAATTCTAATATGAACTAAATTAAGTTTATATATTTGCCTTCATATATATATATATATATATATATATATATATATATATATTTGTTTTTTTTTTTTTTTTTTTTTTGTAATAATTGGCCAGTAACTCTACTACTACTAATTTAATAATTTTAAACATTTTTCAACTACTTTTGTTGTTATTCAAAATTCCAAAATTTAATCTATGCATATAATTCACTGGAGTATCCAACTGAAATGAACACTAGTGGAGACAATTAAAGACTTGTTTTGGTTGCAAATCTAGATTTGGAAGGTGAATACCAATAACCTCATTTTGGCAGTTGTCTCACATAACCAGCTCCATATGTATGACTTTTCTAATGTAGTAAACTTACCCACTAGCTCACCCAGTACAGCACTGCAACATTGATGCAAATCTCTTGGGAGTCCTGTGAAACATAAGACATTACACTCGATAAAACAACACAAAGACTCATAAAAGTAAGCCAAGATGTCATGAAAAATGTGTTCTCATGTTTGCTTTTATTAACCCTATAGGTTAAGTTTAGGGTAGAGTGTAGTGTAGGTAGTACAATATTTTCAATCACATTAGGACATTAACCTTTTAGTGCCACTCGCTGGACTTTTCATTTCTGAACTTCTGCCCCATTCACATTCATCTCATGGGAAAACTGAATGCACTTTTAGTTCCACTCACTGGACATTTATTTTTGAAAAGTTTCACAAAATGTGCAATAAGCTACACAATATCATTTTGCAGACATGCAAAAAGGGCAGTTTTTATCCAATGATCTAGGCCATTTTGAAAATGAATTGTCTTAGCTAAAGACAGCACTGGAATTGAAGACATGCTCAGAGAGGTTTTTATTTTACGTAAGTACTGTACACAGATCAAATAAAAGTCACAAAACAGTGTGGTTTGCTGGCCTTGTTTTGCTAGAGGTGTGAGGTCAGGCTGTCTTTGTCCTGTCTTTGTGTTGGCTGGGCTATGTTGCACCCTCCCTGGACATCAAGGAATATGTTTGTATGCATAGTGGAGACCAGTCCCACATAAGAAAGGCATGCTGCTGCATTTATGGCACAATTCGCTTCAGATACACCTTGTGGCATGCTGACAGCAGTACTCTGTGGCCATGAGACAGTTGCAGACTAGTTTTGGTTGCAAATCTTGATTTGTATGGTGATAGAAGGGCTGAGGCAAAAATGATGCAACAGGAGCCATATCTTCTTTCAACTGGCATTTGAGTAATTGATGCATGACATTTCCATGTTTTTTGTTTTATTCAATATTTTAGATGAACATTTAGACAAATTTAGAAAGTGTTTACTCACACACACACACACACACACACACACACACACACACACACACACACACACACACACACACACACACACACACACACACACACACACACACACACACACTATGTATGTATGAAGAGTTCAGATGCAAAAGCCTCTTCTCTAAGTGCCTTTTGAAGTTTTCTTCTAGGTTCCATTCATTGCCGTTAAAGTGAAATAACTGAAGATAAGTATAGGAGCCTGAGAAAAATGCTAATTGTAGAAAATTTCAGATGGCACTTAGATGTTTTTGCAACTGATCTCTTCATATATATATATATATATATATATATAGAGAGAGAGAGAGAGAGAGAGAGAGAGAGAGAGAGAGAGAGAGCATTTTTTTAGGTTGCTTTCTGTGTATCCATGCACATATGGCCAAAAAAACTTTTTTTTTTTAATGTTTCATGTAAAAAAAAAAAAAAAAAAAAAAACATGAAATTTTTTGTCCTGGCTCCAAATGTATGTCAGCTTAATAAATCAGCCGGATTTATCCATTTAGAATACTTCAGGGCTGTTTTCACAATTCATTCTGGGTTTGATTGCTTGGTCCAAAAGTTCAATTCCAACAGCTTCCTTTTGCCCTGACAAGTTTATTTTTATATTGTACTTTTGAGCCTGAATCATGGTTTGTTTGTGTCATCAAAATTAATACCTTGGTGAGCCTTTATTTACCACTGCTATGTAACAATCGACTGTGTTATTAAATTATTTGTCCCTTTAGATTTACCACATATTTACATCCACAGACTATTGCACTTGAGTCTGTTGTGGATGCATTGCTAGTGATGTAAAGAATGTGAATGGCTCTACAAAAAACATTTACTTGGGTCAGCATCAAATGCTCTAGTGTACAAAGCACCCCAAGTCTCTAAGGCCCTGTACCAAATTAGTCCTTTGCCCTTCTGGTCTATATCTAAGTCTACACCTAGGTGATGTAATACCATATAAACTATTGTGTAGGAGTCTGGGTTTGGGTCAGTCTAACCCCAAACCCTAACCTAAAGGCTGATTTATACTTTTGCGTCGGACCTACGCCGTAGCCTTGACACTGTAGGCTATGCCTCAGTTTTTATTAATCCTTCTGTGTCGTTGTCTACGTCAAAGTGCAGTACACATGCAAACTGCTAGTCTGCAATGTCCACGGACATGTTGCTGGTGTGACCTGTAGTACCAAGACAAAAGCAGAAGAAGAAGCGGCTCATCAGAGAAGCATTATAGCCATGATGGCAGCAGATAAATATAAAATCATTAAATCATTATTACAAAAAGGAGACAAGAGAAGATGGCATTCTTTCAGTCTCCACAAGGACTTGTACCACGGCAGATCCACATTGTTGAAGGTGTACTACAGCGTACTACACAGTCTACGGCGTAGCTACAGCATAGGTTTGATGCAGAAGTATAAATTGGGCTTAACCCTACTACATACTACATACATCAAAATAATTCAATTCAAGTTTATTTGTTTAGCGCTTTTTATGATACAAATAGTTGCAAAGCAACTTTACAAAAATTAAGTAGCTTAGTAGTAGTTATTTCTACATATGGCAGAAATGTATGGAAACATCAAAGATGTAATCCAATATAATATTAACAGCAATTATTATATGATGCAATCAGACTTATAGCAAATTTGGTAGTTCTGTATGCTGTTTCAGGGTTGGCATCATCTGAGGTCCTCTGAGGGGCTGACATCATCTCTTCTCAGGTGGATCCAGACTGAAGCTTGTGTAAATCCTAGTTACCATGGGATGTCAACCCTAGGTACTACCAAAAGAGTTTTGCGACCTTAGGGAGTGTGATGGATTGTAGTGTGGTAGAAGACTAGTTAGTTACACAGGAGCTAAACCATTAAGGGCCTTGTAGGTAAGTAATAATATTTTGTAACTTATATGCAACTTAACAGGTAGCCAGAATAGAGACTTAAATTGGGGTTTTAGGAACCAGTTGTTAAATTTGGGTAATATAATCATATTTTCTTCACCTGGTAAGGACTCTAGACACTGAATTTGACTACCTGTAGCTTGTTTATTGAAGATGCAGCACAATACCCCAGCAATGCATTACAATAGTCCAGTCTAGAGGTCATGAATGCATGAACTAGCTTTTCTGCATCAGAAACAGGTAACAAGTTTCGTAGCTTGGCAGTGTTTCTGCGATGGAAGAATGCTGTTTTTGTTACAAGGGAAATGTGATTTTCAAAAGACAAGTTGCTGTCTAATATAACACCCAGATTTTTGACTGTAGAGGAAGTAACAGTACATCCGTCTAGTTGCAAATTGTAATCCAAGAGATTCTGTGTACTGTTTTTTGTCCAATAAGTAATATCTCTGTCTTAGCCTAATTTAATAGGAGACAAATAAATAAATAAATAAAATAAAATGTTATATTCTGCCTGAAATAAATTTCTGTTATAATCCCAGATATAGCACGGCATGCCCATTTTAGGTATTTAGACATTGCTTATGCTTACTGCAAACATTACAGGTGTATGCAGAAACTATATGTTTCTGAAGACTAATACAATCTGAATAAGGCTTATGGCTTGACAACAAGACCTGCAAAACAATGAAAAAAAAAGACATGTCTGGCAGAAATGTATTGAACTCCAAAATAACACTTATTACTGGAGCTTGCTATTTAAGTAAACAGAACTGCTTCTTTCAAACCACAGAATTGATCTGGAAAAAAAAGGGGATATTTGTGATTTTTATTATTTTTTTGACTCTCAACAGCATTTGATTTTGGATAACTATTTAGGTTTAAAGGAACATACAGAGAAACATATACTACTTGAAAACGTACACAGAACAGTATTTTAAGACTAGATACACTAGTTTGGTAACAGTATTACTTTTATTTGTATTCATGTAAAGGGCCAAGCCCAGAACTGACACCAGTTCACTTTTTGCTTGCGTATGGAGAGAAAAAGAGTGACAAAGAGAGACAGTGTTTCCCAATGATATTAAGTATTTTAATTTGGTGGGGGCAACTCAGAAGGACACTGCATTAAATTGTATTCATAGCTATCTTTAGAGTTTTACAAAATGTAGGTATACAGGTATGTATGATTTTTGAGCCTATGTTGGAAACATCCCCACCATAACTGGAATATACAAACACAGACAATCTGAATGATGCAAACAGTGAAAATCCCAATGCAGTTCTGTGTATGAAAAAAATATAAACACTCTCGGAGCACTGATCAGCTGATCGGATTTGATGACTATAAATGTTGTCTACTGTTTCATAATTGAAAGAATTTCTTAATTTTATGAAACATTACTGGTCTTTGAAAGAAGTTTATTAATTTGATTTTACAAACTAGTCAATAAATATGCCACATGATTTATAATTACACACACATGGCTTCAAATCTAACACTTCAGTTCATGTTCACTTCATGTTTTGACTCTCAAGGTCTTTGGTGCATCTTTATTTTATCAAGAAAATTACGTTTAATTACTAAACTGAAAAAAAAAAAAACGTCTGACTAGCTGAGAGCTGAGAGTTAACTTCACTCTTTAACAACAGAGATCACAACAAATGAATCACCACTTGCATTATATATTCCGCATGTATGATTTAATATCTTCAGCAGATGCAGTTGCAGGCTGAATGGACTGTCCAAATAAAGCTAATAGAATATCTGCCAGTCATATCTAATTCATCTCTGGTCTGAAACATAGAGCAAAAATAGATCCCTTCAAAGCCTTCGTGTCTGGCCACCTTGTGAATACATAAAACGAAAAAAAAAAAAATCAATCACATTATTTATTAATATATTCATTTCACCCTTTCAAAGTGCCAGGCTCATATAAAGGCACACTTGCACCGTTTCTAATCTGGCATCAGAGTAATGTTTAAATCTTTATTTACTTATTTATTTTAGACTCTTCAAAGGATTGAAGCTTTATATAACCATGCAATCACTTTTTATTAATACTTTTCACGTCTGTAGGAGTGGAAAAAGAATCCAGAAGCTATTCTCTCTTAAGACCACAGACATTGAGTGTGTTTGAGGGGGTCTTGAGCCTTGGGTAGTGCAGTTTCTTATGACACAATGCATTATTGAGTGCAACGCCTGTTTCCCAAGGGTTGTACTGGGACAACATGCATAGCCCATAAAAACTGTGTGACTTTGTATGTTGTTTTCCCAACCTAGCTGAAAGTCTTTGCATATGTAAACTCACTGTCCAAATGTTTGGCTCAGAGGTGCATGGTAGTCAATTCAAATCACATTCTAAAATTCACAAAAGTACAGTTTGGCTTTGAGGCAGGATAAACAAACGCTGAGGTAAATACAGCTTTCTTTCTCATCGTACATGTTTGCTTTATCAATACTTCCATGCAGCGTAAAATTGAAGTCTCATATATATGTATAGCATCTTCTTATTCTTAGAAGCTTGAGATATAGAAAACCAATCACACTCTACAATCCTCACAAAAACACAAACGTAAACAAACCAAAGAAGACATACAAGACAGACTCAGTCTTAAATTATGAGGCGTTACAACCCTGCAGGCAACTGATCCACTGCAGTTTGTGAAAAACACAAGGCTTATTCAGATGCGGCAGTCAGCCATTTTAGGTCTTAATCTGATCGTGGCTGTTCTGCATCAAGTCACATCAAGTGCTTGGCTATTGATCCGTTCATACAAACCGACAGCGCTTATAACTCATAATTGCCTAGCTGCTCTAAAATGGGGTTTTAATCACACATTCCACAGCTTGTGTCTGTTTACAGCTCAAACAAGAGTAATTACTGGCAGTTTGTGCGCCCTTTAAACCACACACACACACACACACACACACACACACACACACACACACACACACACACACACACACACATACACACAGCAGATTTTTGACAGCTGTAGAATACATATCAGATACTGTGATACAAAATGCTAAATAGTTTTAATTCATATTCATAAAATATGCATCAGACTGTCAGTCTTAATATCAGGCCATTCAAATCACAAACACACGTGATATTAACTAGATATATTATGAGGTGCACATTATGGGTCCATTATGAATCATGGGTTCGATAGCTAGAGAATGAACTAAATGCACAAATGTAAATGACTGTCAGATGTATTTAACAAATCAACCTTTAGCAAACAATAAATAGAGGCTTTCCATCATGTCATACTCCACCATTATAGGAGTATGACAAATGTAAATATAATTCTATTCAGTTCTAATTTCTGTGTTATGCAGTACACAGCCTGGTCATCGTGAATATTCACTATTTACAGAAGATTTGGATACAAGTAGGCTTTTTTTTTTTACTCTGATTGTTGTACACATCCATATATTCAGAATGGATGGGACATCTTCCAAATGTCCTGAAAGCCAAATCTCATTTTCATTTGGCAGAAAAAGGAGAGAGTGCACTGAACTGTACACACTTTACCTTATTTATTGTGGTTATTCAATTAAAATATTGCTTTAAAAACCTGGAATGCTTTAAAGGCACACTGGAAAAATGTTACTCTGCCTACATTCTTTCAAAACACTTCCTTACAATTCACTGCAATGGACAGTAGTGGCAGTAAAACACCAACAAGTTTATTACCTTTTCACACAAAGTATGAGAAAATAGTACAGGGGAGAAAATCAATTAATAAATACTTATTTTCACGTGGTTCTTTGCACAGTACTATGTTATGTCCTCAGAACATTATCATAGCAATCATATACATTTTGATTTTAAACTTGCTCAGTAGCTCACCTAGTACAATGATATGATAAAAGAGCTTACAAATTGCTAAAATGGCATGATTGCTTCAATAGATGCATATTTATTTATTTTTTCAACAAGTTGTTTGTTTTAAAGTACAAATTGTTTTTGTGTGAATGCATGTTGAAACCCATGGGGGTAATACAAGTCACTACTACTGCTAGATACGTTCTATCTTTTAACACTTTCAGTTAGGTTTAGAATTTCTTGTTTTCGTACAATATTTTCAAATTTTATAGAGCAATCACCTTTTAGTGTCTTTAAGTGGATGTTTAATGTTCAACTGTTTCGGAAACTTTGCTGCCATACCGTGGGTGCCGCAGGCGCCCGGCAACTGTGCTATTGCTGCAACTACACAAACTAACTGGGGACTATGGAATGATATTCCGGACATTATTCAAAAGGAATTGCAAATTGTATTTGCAATTGCGTTTTCAATTTGTGGACGCATAAAATGTGACTTAATCCAAACACAAATGCAAATCGCGCATTACCGTTTGCATTTTCGTTTTAAGCGAAAGCACAGTGTCTGCCAAATTTAAAATGGAAATGCAAAGTCCGTTCGCAATTGTGTTTCCCATATCTTACGAGCTATGAGCCTGTCATAGTTAAATAGCAATATTAATTACCACATTTGCCTTTTCACTCTCTCTGCACTGCGCATTTAAACTGCCAAAACTCAAATGGAATTGCGATAATAATAAGAGAATAAATCTTTAATTAGCTTACTGGGGCATAAGGTTTTTGTTGTGGCTGCTGTTTGTAAGTTTCATTCACTAGCCAATAGGACTTTGAAGGCCGTGCCTTTCTCTGCAGGAAAATTAATATAAATACATTTAGTATTTCTCACATCAAGCTTCTTTTATTGATGTGTGCACTGGGCTTTCTTTTTTTCTCTTTTGTCCATGGTCAAGAATGTCCGATGAATACTGAGCATAAACTGCTTGCTCTTAAAAAAAGGATATAACCTGCAATAAAATAATCAGAAGCAGCAAGCCTCAGAAAACAACAGGATATGAACCCATCTGCATCATTCATTTCCTTTGAGAAAAGAGGTGTCCTTTATAATCAGCTTTAACATGTTTTCGGTAATCGGATCATGATCAGGGATGAGTTCCGTCTACATCCAAAGGTCTAAACCATTTTTGTTGTCTTCTTACAATGCTTAGTAAAATGTGCACAACAAATAATTATTATCCATTATTTTGGCATGCGGTTGCGGATTTTGACAAAGACATTAGACGTTATGATCTGGTCACCCGATTTTTTTAAAAGAGATTCAATAAATTATTCCACTGGACTACATATTGAATCTGTCATATCTCTCCTCAGATTCTCCCTCACATTTCTCATCCCAATTAGCATCCTTTGTTCATGGGAATGCTTCTGAAGTTGGGAAACAATAAAGCATTAGCTTATTTTTAGCTGTCAAACTGACAGAAAGCGTTTAGAATTATCTATGAATATTGTTAAACTACTTTAAATGATGGGAAATGTCAGTTTTCTTCCACTGGTGTATTCTCTGTTTCCATTTTTGCAGGTATGTGGATTTGGATCTTAATCTGATGACACTGGAGGATGCATTGGAATGTGAAGTGTACAGTATACGAAATCCATCTAAAAAATATCCAGATACCATCCGGATAGAAAACGCATAATATACCAGGAATAAAGAGGGGCTATCACATTCACTCTCTTATTGTGTTTGCTGTTGCCTTGATGTGAAAGGAAGGTAAATCCTTGTTGTCTTCCTGTGTAAATTGTAGGGTAAAGAGAAAAGGCCAGATCAGTGCAGGATGCGTGTAGTGTGATAGATTTACATACAACAGATTCAGAACAGCAGACTGCAAGACCATTACTGCATATAGATTACATCTAATCAACCCCAAATGACACAGCCGCCACCATAGAGACTGAAAATTACCATTGCACTCAGAAAAGAGAGGACTGGATTACTGAATCTAAGGCCTGGTGAAATACAACAGCACGTTACTATGTATGAGGACCAAGTCAATACCAGCGGCTGGTGTATAACTCAAAATGTCACATGCACCGATGAGCAAACAAAAAGTAATTTCATTTTTAAAAAACAGTCTAAAGTATAAAAAGTTTGCAACTATCTTTTTTGCATGCTTAAACTGAAACTGTTGTCATGACAAAAGCTTTTTTAAATTAGGTTTATTTTTTTATTAATTACAAGGTACTGCTTAATCAATTATTATGTTTCGTAGCATAATAGTCACCTTAGAATCTTAAAAAAACGATAATAATTACCCTAAAAAAAGGAATACAGTCCACACTTTACAGCAGTGATCCTCAAACCTGGCTCGCAAGATCTAGTTTCCTGCAGAGTTTAGCTCCAACCCTAATCAAACAAACCTACCTGTGATTTTCTAAGGATCCTGAAGACACTGATTAGCAAATTCAGGTGTGTTTGACTAGGGTTAGAGCTAAACTCTGCAGTAAATGTTACAGTGTCTGGGTTGTGTCCCTGGGTTTCCACTAGATGTCCCCCTTTCTCACGGTGTCTGTCACCTTATCACTTCCTGTTCCCTTATTTGGTCACCTTCCTCCTTGTTAGTAATTGATTGTTCCTCACCTGTCTCCTGTTCCCTCATTATCCTTCTGTGTATTTATACCCGGTCTGTCTGAGTCTGTGTTACGGAGTCCTTGTTTAATGTCCTATAGTTATTCATGTCCGTCGCTTCTTGCCTTGCTTTGCCTTGTCTTCGTGTCTTGTTTATGTTCGATATTCTGGTTTTGACCCTGCCTGGACTGTTTACCCCTTTGGTTTACCCTTTAATAAATGACTTACCTGCAATTGGTTCTATCTCCGTGCCTCATTGGATCCCTGCCGTGACAGAAGGACTCCGTCACACTAGGAACCAGCGGTATGTCATTTTTCCGTTCCCCAGCCAAGATGGCGGAGCGGCGAACCAAGTACCTTCGGTTGATCGCCCTCCGCCAAGAGGGCAATGAAGTGGGTGCCCTGGCTCAGGTGTTCTGGTCCCTGGCCGAGGGCATGGGCTACAACGATGCGGCCCTCAAGGACTATTTCAATGGCGGGCTGGATGATCCAGTGTCTCATGAGGAGATGGCGCAGTTAGAGACACTGGAATTCTGGGAATTCGTGCGCTACCTGCAGCATCGGCTTCGGTGGGATGCCCCAGCCACTTCGGTCTCTTCCGGCGGGGTGGTCGTCAGCCCAGCACCACTGCCCAGGATGGCAACCAGCCAAGCGCCACAACCCAAGATGGCCAACAGTCCAGCACCACTGCCCAGGATGGCTAACAGCCAAGCGCCACAGCACAAGATGGCCGCTAACCCAGCGCCAATGCCCAAATTGGCCACTTTTCCAGCGCCACAGCCCAAGATGGCCGCCAGCCCAGCGCCAATGCCCAAATTGGCCACCGGTTCAGCGCCACAGCCCAAATTGGCCACCGGTCCAGCACCACAACACAAGGTGGCCGCTAACCCAGCGCCAATGCCCAAATTGGCCACCGTTCCAGCACCACAGCCCAAGATGGCCGCCAGCCCAGCGCCAATGCCCAAATTGGCCACCGGTTCAGCTCCACAACCCAAGATGGCCGTCAGCCTAGCGCCACAGCACCAGATGGCCGTCAGCCTAGCGCCACAGCACAAGATGGCCGTCAGCCAAGCGCCACAGCACAAGATGGCCGCTAACCCAGCGCCAATGCCCAGATTGGCCACCGGTCCAGCGCCACAGTACAGGATGGCCGCCAGCCCAGCGCCAATGCCCAAATTGGCCACCGGTTCAGCGCCACAGTACAAGATGGCCGCCAGCCCAGCACCACAGTACAAGAGGGCCGCCTGTCCAGAGTCATGGCCCAAGATGGCTGCTTGCCCAGCGCCGTTGCACAGGATGAGAGTCTCAGTTTACCCTCCGGAGTCTAGTCAGGTTCCAGTTGACCCTCCGGAGTCGAGTCAGGTGCCAATTGACCCTCCGGAATCGAGTCCGGTGCCAGTGAACTCTCCAGAGTCGAGTCAGGTGCCAGTGAACTCTCCAGAGTCGAGTCAGGTGCCAGTGAACTCTCCAGAGTCGAGTCAGGTGCCAGTGAACTCTCCAGAGTCAGGGCTAGTCACCGCTGATCCTCCAGAGTCAGGGCTAGTCACCGCTGATCCTCCAGAGTCAGGGCTAGTCACCGCTGATCCTCCAGAGTCGGGGCTAGTCACCGCTGATCCTCCAGAGTCGGGGCTAGTCACCGCTGATCCTCCAGAGTCGGGGCTAGTCACCGCTGATCCTCCAGAGTCGGGGCTAGTCACCGCTGATCCTCCAGAGTCGGGGCTAGTCACCGCTGATCCTCCAGAGTCGGGGCTAGTCACCGCTGATCCTCCAGAGTCGGGGCTAGTCACCGCTGATCCTCCAGAGTCGGGGCTAGTCACCGCTGATCCTCCAGAGTCGGGGCTGGTCACCGCTGATCCTCCAGAGTCGGGGCTGGTCACCGCTGATCCTCCAGAGTCGGGGCTGGTCACCGCTGATCCTCCAGAGTCGGGGCTGGTCACCGCTGATCCTCCAGAGTCGGGGCTGGTCACCGCTGATCCTCCAGAGTCGGGGCTGGTCACCGCTGATCCTCCAGAGTCGGGGCTGGTCACCGCTGATCCTCCAGAGTCGGGGCTGGTCACCGCTGATCCTCCAGAGTCGGGGCTGGTCACCGCGGATCCTCCAGAGACTAGGCTGGTCACCGTTGACATTTCAGAGTCAAGTCAAGTCACCGGTGATCTTCAAGGACTGAGTCAAGTCACCGGTGGTCTTCAAGGACTGAGTCAAGTCACCGGTGGTCTTCAAGGACTGAGTCAAGTCACCGGTGGTCTTCAAGGACTGAGTCAAGTCACCTCTGATCTTCATGAACAAAGGCAAGTCACCATTGATCTTCATGAGCAAATGCAAGTCACCAATGATCTTCATGAGCAGTGTCAGGCCAGCACCAATCTTCTGGAGTCCAGTAAGGACACCAGGGGATTACCAGAGTTTTGTTGTCCCATTGATCCAGCCGCACGGAGGTCTGCTCCGCCTTGGGGGGCTCTGGTCCTGACCACATGGCTGTGGTGGTCTTCTGCTCCGCCCTGGGGGCCTTCCGCCCTGACCACATGGTTGTGGGGGTCTTCCGCTCCGCCCTGGAGGACTCTGGCTTCGTCCACAAGGACGTGGTGGTCTTCTGCTCCACCCTGGGGGGCTTCCGTCCTGACCACACGGTTGAGGTGGTCTTCTGCTCCGCCCTGGGAGGCTTCCGCCCTGACCACACGGTTGTGGTGGTCCTCTGCTCCGCCCTGGGGGACTCCAGTCTCCACCACATGGACGGTGTGGTCTTCTGCCCCGCCCTGGAGGGGCTTCATGTTGTTTTTTGTTTTTGTGTTCACTCCTGTCCCTGTTCCTCTCTGTGAGCCTGGCCCTCCGTCCCTCCCCCTGAACCTCCTCCGGTCCTCCTCCCTCCTGGTCTCTCTGTTTTGTGTCTACACTTCTGGTATCTGTTCCCCATGATTTTTTTTTTTCTGGCCCTCCGTCCCTCCCCCTGAGCCTCCACCTGTCCGCCTCCCTCCTGGTCTCTGTTTTGTGTCTGTCGTGGAGCGTCTGGGAGCCGCTCCGTAGAGGGGGGGTACTGTCACAGTGTCTGGGTTGTGTCCCTGGGTTTCCACTAGATGTCCCCCTTTCTCACGGTGTCTGTCACCTTATCACTTCCTGTTCCCTTATTTGGTCACCTTCCTCCTTGTTAGTAATTGATTGTTCCCCACCTGTCTCCTGTTCCCTCATTATCCTTCTGTGTATTTATACCCGGTCTGTCTGAGTCTGTGTTACGGAGTCCTTGTTTAATGTCCTATAGTTATTCATGTCCGTCGCTTCTTGCCTTGCTTTGCCTTGTCTTCGTGTCTTGTTTATGTTCGATATTCTGGTTTTGACCCTGCCTGGACTGTTTACCCCTTTGGTTTACCCTTTAATAAATGACTTACCTGCAATTGGTTCTATCTCCGTGCCTCATTGGATCCCTGCCGTGACAGTAAAGTAGATCTTGTGAGCAAGATTTGAGGATGACTGATGGTTACATTCTACATCACCCTAAAAGGAAAGATCTGTCATTATTTTAATTATTTAAGTTGGAGGTCTCTTCATTTAATTTAATTTTCAACAAAAGAAGATGGTAATGATAACAGCGGATCGTAGTCATTGACTTTCATAGTATGGGGGAAAAATACCATGGAAATCAATGAATACCATCTACCATCAACTGTTTGTTTACCAACATTCTTTGAAATATTTACTTGTGTTCAGACTTGTATAAGTTTCTTTATTCTGTTGACATGGATGTCAATGGCTGCCATCAACTGTTGGGTTACCAATCATTTTTATCAAGTTGTGACATTAGCAGCATTTAGTAAACATGAACCAAAAAAAAAAAAAAAAGAACTATAGAAAGTTATACATTATTAAAATCAAACGGTTTGTATTATTAATAATGGACCAAAGCTAACATTATAGTCATATTTGCATTAACTTAAATGAACAAAGATTAATAAATGCCATAACAAATGTATCATTCATAGTTTATGCCTTGATTAACATTAAGTAAAGAGATGAGATTATAGTAAAGTGTTACACAAATGGTTCACCTGAAAATTGAAATTTTTCAAAAAATGTACCAGGACTTTCATTTTAGGGGGGCTCAGCCCCCAATAAGGGTATGATTAAAAAATATTATTAGGTTAGGGTTGTATACTACTAATCTTACTGCAATCCACTATTCCATTGTATTCCCTGTATTTCATATATGTGAGTAGGAGTACTCACTGAGCCATATACAACACTGTAAAATAATTTGAAACATTTAGATGTGACCAATCACTAGAAAATTTTGAGTTGGAAATGCTGATTTTTTTTTTAATCAACAATACGGTTGGTTATACATCAAGTCACCCCCTGAAAATGTATTTCATTTCAAATCATTTAACTAACCAGCTAATATTCATTGAGAATATAGACAAAAAAAAATCTATTAATGTAATTGTCTATTGGTAATATGTTTAATCTGTTCTATATTTATTTCTATTTATTAAAAATAACAACATAAATTATTAATTGGCCACTTCTATAAATCAATTACATAAAAAAAACTGAATATTGGTCCAGTAACATTATGTAAACTGCAATTACAAGAACTGCACGATGCAGATGTCATATCATAGCAACACACACACACACACACACACACACACCAGAGCCGGACAGTAATGGAGTACATTTACTTGAGTACGGTACTTAAGCACAATTTTGAGGGATCTGTACTTTACTCGAGTATCATTTTTGGGTAGTACTCATGACTTTACTCAAGTACATTTGAGAGGCAAATATTGTACTCTTTATTCTGCTACATTTAATTTCAAGAATACAGTTAATTCTTCGGCCCCGTCCACACGGAGACGGAGCTTACCCCAATCCAATCTTTTTTTCCTCGTCTCAAGAAATATCCGCATCCACACGAAACCACAAAACGATTTAGTATACATGCCAGACCAGCATGTGGCGCTGTAATTCTGCCACAGAGATACACTAAAAATGGAGAAGACATGGACTATGCTCAAAAACCTTGTGCGTGGTACACAAACAAACCTGGAACAATACATTTATTAATCTGTGTTAATGTTAGTTAATAAAAAGAAAATTGTTCAGTGTTTGTTCATGTTTTTGTTGCTGTTAAGTGACCCAGCGGTGTCTGACTAGGGTGAGACCACTGATCTATAGTATAGAACTGGATTGCTCATGACGTCATTAAAGTGAAGCCACCACGCCGCCATATTGTTAATCACCTAGTGTGTGTAAATGTTCCATTGAATTAATAGGAAGTTGTATGATTTTAATGAGAAAACATCACCTAACAAGTCAGCATTTATAAATATGAAGTATCTCTGTACATTATTACAGTGCAAACACCCTAGGCATGTAAACGGTTATTTCCCCTACTTATTCAAAAGCTACGTTCATTACAGTAGTGAGCATCATGAACATGATAAACATCAGACGGACACGACCTCAACACATAACGACAAAGTGTTTGTTCTGAAATCTGAATTTATTCAGAGAAATAACTGACTATATACAGTACGGACTTAAAGACATAAAGATTTATTTCCCAGATATTAAGTTAAGCTTTTCATTTTATTATACAGCAGTATTAACAACATAATTGTATTATTCATTGTAATATATTAAAATCCATTTCTGATACTAATACGTTCATGTTTAATAAATCCTGAATAATTATGTTCATAAAGAAATAAGGTATATTTTGTGTTGGATCATTACCTGTCTCATCAGTGCGTAGCAGACACACCCACCTAAACGATTTAAATATATTGCTTATCATGCCCCAAAAGACCATAAACACTGCAGATAACATCTGAAGTAAACATTAATTTATTACACATAACATAAAAACGAGTCCCGTTTGACTGATTTGCTTCAAATCGAGTTATTTTAGGACAGCAGTTTGAATGTAACTTAATGGTGCTCTCTGCTGGTAGGGATTAGTAAAATGGCAGATTGAACACTTCAGGTGGCTTCACTGCCTGTTGGCAGTTTAGAACGCGATGAGCGATCCAGTCATATATATATAGATCAGTGGGCGAGACGTGGGCTGATCAAATTTATCCACTCTGGGACCCGGTTTAAAAAAATATCAGTTTCATTCTTCCCAAACGCCGGATCCGTCTGGACAAAACGCATATCCAGTAAAAAATTTGTGCGTATTAACAGAAACGCGTCTCCGTGTGGACAGAAAAAAAGGAAAAAAGAAAAATCTCGGAAACCCTCAATTTGTTGTTTCCCTCTCAAACGTGATTGGATTGTGCAGGCGCCACTGATTGGGACAGCCTATCAGCAATCACCTTCAGCTATCCGCCAAAGACTTTATGACATTTGATTGAATTGAAGTACAGTTAACACACACACACACACAAGGCCGGACTTACCATTGGGCTTGACTGGGCTCAAGCCCATGGGCCCCGCCCAATAGGGGGCCCCGCCCGTTTACGTTAGATTTTTTCAATAATATGTCAGTCATTTAATTTTTCATTTTAAAGTTTGTTGATTGGTCTAGCATTGTTACCTGGTCCTGCCCTGCAATGAAAAATGTAATTTAATTAGCTAAATTAAATGTCAGTCATCTTGATGAGCAGGGGAGCCCATCAATGAATCATCATCTCTTCAGTCAGAAACAGCGACCGAACAATGTCCAACTACAGATTCTTTATCCACTGATCCTGCTCGCTGGGGTAAAATTGATGAAAGCGTGCGTGCTTATTGGGCGCGAAAAGGTCCGGAGTCCGTTCAAAATAAGGATGCTAATGTCAAGGCTTCTGAACGCCACTACAAACATCAGAAGAGACTGTTTTCTAAAACTCATTTCAAACGCAAGCATTTGAATGGTGAGTACTTGCCCAGAGAATGGTTGCTCTACTCATCATCCACCGGTTGTGTGTTTTGTTTTGCTTGCCGTCTTTTTGGCGAGGGTGACGGTCAATCCCTTTTTGAGTCTGGCTATAATGACTGGAAACATGCTACCAGACGCATTGCCGAGCACGAAAATAGTGACAGTCATAGAAAGGCTATGTTTAATTACATCAACAGAGCAGCAGCTGATGGACTTATAGATTCTCAACTTAAAAAGCAGTTCGAGTCGCAATGCAATTATTGGAGTGAAGTTTTGCAAAGAGTGGTTTGGCTTTCCGAGGCTCCAGTGAAATATTTGGTCGAGCTGACAATGGGAATTATATGGGAATCCTGGAACTGATCAGTGAATTCGACCCATTCTTGAAATCACACATACAGATAACGTTATATGGCAATGCCGGGGTAGGAACCCCCTCATATCTCTCATCAAAAACGTGATGAATTTATAGAGCTAATGAGCAATAGAGTGCTTTCTGAAATCATTGCTGACGTGAAAGTGACAGTACTTTTCCATTTGCATTGATTAAACTCCCGACATGACGCACATTGATCAGCTTACATTTATTATAAGGTAGGCAATGTTTCACCCGAGGGCCTCGTAGAAGAGCGATTCTTAAAATTTCTCCCTATATCTAGCCACACAGGGAAGGCACTCTGTGATGCAGTGCTCACAGTTTACATGAGATGGACATAGATATTAGTAACTGCCATGGACAGTGCTATGATAATGCCGCAAACAGGGCAGGAGTGTACAACGGGCTGCAAGCTCACATCAAAGACATTAATCCACTAGTAGAGTGGGTGCCGTGCGCCGCACACACGCTTAATCTGGCTGGAGTTAATAGCGTAAACTGCTGCACAGAGACCGCCGATTTTTTAACTTCATTCAGACTTTGTTCAACTTCTGCTTGAAATCCACAGCTAGATGGAAGGTGGTAACTGCAGGTTTGCAGCCTAATTGAAACCACCGCATTGAGACACTAAAATCTCTCTCTGACACCAGGTGGGCTGCGCATGCACAGGCCACCAAGGCACTGTGCAGAAATTATGCCAATATTCAAGAGTCACTGATGAACATTGCAGAAGACAGCAAACAGAACCCGACAACACAAAATGATGCTTGGTCACTGCATAAAAAAGGAACAGGCGTGAGACTGCTTTTCTTTGCACTATGTGGAATTATGTTCTCCAACACTTTCATGGGACAAGTGTTGAACTTCAAGCTGTAGATCTGGACCTGTGCAATGCTGTTGATTTGGTGAGGTCACTGCGGGAATATATTGTTGGTTTGAAAGATGAATTTGATTTGTTTGAAGACCAAGCAAAAGCGATGTCTCCCACCGTTTCAGAAACATACAAACAAGACACACAAAGACAAAGAAAACGCAAGACTCATGTGGGTGAGTCTGCAACACCTGAGGTTCACTTATCAGGAAGAGAATGGTTCTCATCTGGTGTGTTTCTAGTTGGGATGGATAGGCTGCTGGCTGAACTTGATCGCCATTTTCAGTCCTATAATGACCTCAACAGCACTTTTGGTTTCTTGAACAACATATCTACCCTCTCTGCAGAACATCTTCATAAAAAAGCAGCAGATCTACAGAAGAGATACCACACTGACCTGGAAAATGAATTTTGCGAAGAAATCATCCAGTTCAAAGAATTCATCTGCCATGATGAGCCATCATCTGCTAGGGAACTTCTTTTGGGCATTAAGAAAACTACAGACCATCTTCCCAAACGTGGATGTTGCGCTCAGACTTTACCTGACATTACCAGTCACAAATGCAAGTGGGGAGCACAGTTTCTCCAAACTGAAACCAGTAAAAAAAATAGACTAAGATCCACAATTGTCCAGCGGAAATTAAATCATCTCACTCTGATGTCAATTGAGAGTGACCTTCTACGTAAGGTGGATTTTACTGATTTGATCAAAGACTTTGCTGCAAAGAAATCCAGAAGATGCCACTTCTAAATGAGATGACATACATGAAGTCATAACCTGATTACCTTTTTCTCTCTTTCTCTACCTTGCCTGTTGTTGTTTTATATGATCAGCCTCTGGATTCTGTTGTTGATGTCTTGCTTTCTTAAGATATGATAGTGTACTATTTTTATTTTATTTTATTGACTGTACATTTCTAATTTGTGTGCATAGTTTAGATTTTTCACTACAACACACACACAATTTATCTTGCACTTTGTTCAATGAGTTATTTTGCTATATTCTTGCAATTGAAGGCACTTCCTATTAGGGCTGTCAAAATTGCTCAAAATTGACGTTCGAAAATTCCCTCTAAAAAATACACGAATACTCGAACTATTCGAACATCTGGTGGCGCATGTTGTCAATGACGCGCATTGCGTCAATAACAGGCAAAAATAATACAAAGAGACATAACTTCTTTTATAGATAGTCTATTTAAGTTTAAACATATATGACAACGTATTACCTACACAAAACAAGGAAATCAACTAATGGCCAAGACTGCAGACCTCACGCTCTCTCACCCTCACGTTCTCTGCGCATAACAGTTTAAATGAACAAACTAGGGATGTGCACGGATAGTCGAACATTCGAATATTCGTTCTGCTCTAATTATTCGATAAATAAAAATGATATTCGAATTTCGCAAAAAAAAAAAAAAAGTTCACAATAAAACCTAATTTGGTCACTTTCTGTGATTCTCCACGGCATATTTGAAGGTGTATGCAAGCAAAAAATAATTAATGAATGATTAAGGGGCCAGGCGTGGAAAAGGCTATGAGCGCCGCTTTCTCCTTCTTTCCAAAGCGCTCGGGCAAAAGCGCTCCTGAGGCGACGCGTTCTCTCCATGAAGACGCGGAAATTTCAGCAAAGGATAAATGGATTTGCAGCACAAAAAAAAAATCGCTTTCAGTAGCTCTGCTACTAAATTTATTTTAAAATGGCAATCCATATACAGCTATGATCAGCTGTTCCTTCATCTTGACTGAGCTTTCAACATTGTTACAGGAAAGGATGAAGCTGAATGTTTAGTTCTTGTCACATGACCCGCAGTGCGCTTGCGGCATTCTGAAAGTTGAGATGTTTTTAACTCGATGCTGTGCGGACGCGCCTGGAAAAAACGGGACCGCATCGCACCGCGTGCGCATCGCGACCGCGTCGCTTCCATTATGAGCGTGCATACCTTGCGCCTACATTGGAAATAACGAACTTAAGCATGCAAAAGACGCGATATGTGAACGCCGCCTAAAAGAACCGCGGTCTTCTACAGTACTTCACATATGCCGTGGAGAATCACAGAAAGTGATCCAAGAACATTGTTGCAGCATCTCTCAAGCAACGAATAAACACCGCTAACTTGGAGAATGCAGTGAAAACTCCTCTTCTCGCGTCTGCCCTAGACCCTCGGCACAAACATCTCAGGTTTCTCGATGAAAACATGAGAGAAGTAAGAAAAAAAGCTTTTTTGAACATTATCAGAACATTTTCATTGATGCGAGTGGTGCGGATGCAGTCGCCACGATGAAGAAGATGCAATGCCCACTCGTCGGAAAAGGCTGAGCCAGTTCTCCAGCGATGATTACAGAGAGTCCAGCCGAGACGAGTGGGAACAGTTCTTGCTGGAGCCACGTATTCCACCAGATGAGGATCCCATTCAGTGGTGAAACGAAAACACGAAGCGCTTCACAAAACGTATTCGCTTAGCACACCGTTATTTGTGAGTCCCGTCAACCTCTGTGCTGTCAGAGCGTGTTTTCTCCGCAGCCGGCCTTATTGTTAACAGACTTAAGGAGCCGACTTTCCCCCAATCATGTTTACATGCCCGTATTTCTTAACAAGAACATTTGAAACAATAGAAAAAAAGAAAAAAAGATTTGCTGACAGTTTAAAAGTTAAGTGTAAGCTACATTCGGTACAATAGCCTAATTGCTGCAGGCTGCTTTACGGTTATTCTTTGTTCACTTTTTTTTTTTTTTTTTGCTTTTAATCTGTACTTTTGTTTGTTTGCACGCATTATTAAAGGTTTTCAGCTACAAAACACGATGTGTAATGTTCAAGCTTATTGTAAGCTTGTTCAAAATGACAAAAACAAATGTTGCTGAAAAATAACATCTGACTCATTAAACTTAATTTAAATAAACGAATATTCGAATATTTGTTTTTTGTCAGCTCAAATATTCGAATGTGATATTTGTGGAAAACGCCCATCCCTAGAACAAACACATTTTTGTGCAAGCAATTTAAGGTCGCGACTGTTGTCCCAAATATAGCAGGCTTAATTCAGTGATTGAAACAAATATTATTAATATTAATTGAAGTTTTACAGCATATAGAACTGACATTGAATGCTCAGAGCGAGCTGTGCTGTGGTAAACATGGAACTTTTCCTTGATATGAAACGATAAATAATCAAACCTCGGATGCATTGCTTGACAGAACTCCCCGAAGCGTGCCCCATCCGCGATACTGATCGGTCTCATGTCCTTAAAAATGAACTAAATAATTTTATCCGTTATGGCCTCTTATCATGTTGCAGACAAAGTGCTTGCGGCGGGCGATGCAAAGTATCGTTAAGTGTCAAGACGTGACTGTTTAGCTGGAGTTCCACACATTATGCCATGCTCATTTGGGTGCACATTTTTGAGATGTGACCTCATGTTGCTAGTTGTCGAATGGTATGCTAACTGTATATTAAATAGCTTGCATACAACAATCTCGCGAGTCAACAATTTTACCTCACTTTCTCTGCTGCGGTCGAGTTGGGCTCTGCACTTGCTGGCATTTTCCATGAAGACGTGTTAACTTTCAGCAGTGATGCTGTGCCAGACAGTGCGACTCCTGTGAGGCTGTGACCTGTCCCTGAACCCTCAGGCGCTAGCGCGACCACTCGCAAAGCAGACAACCACGCCTCTACTACCGCGGGCCTTTTTTTCCACATTTTTTTTTTTAAATTCGAATATTAAATTTCACCTTCGAAATTCGTTTTTTTTTTTTAACTATTCGAATACATATTCGAATTTAGAATATTCGTTGACAGCCCTACTTCCTATATTATAATTGCTATCTTATATTAGCCTACCACTAAATTTGAACAAAGTTAGGCATGTTCTATGAAGTTCTATTTATGTATTTTTACTAGAGTACTAAATTACATCTAATGATCTTTAAAATGCCATGGTAATGAGAAAATGCTTATTTAATTTTGTTATTTATTATTCTCTAAGATTGTAATTTATGTGATGTAGTAGACATACTGTAGGTCAAAGTCAGCCTAACACTGCCTATATGTATACTGGAGATGTATATAATCTATACAATATGTCAGCACTTACCAAGAACAGTTTTTTTTTAAAGATTTATACACTCATAGATTTAGCTATTTATATGTAATACAAATGATTTGTTATGATTGCAACCTTACAAGGTATTTGTTTGTTTTGTTTGTTTAAAACTCTAGCAGAGGTTTATCAGAGCGTTGCCATTGTGCTATTGCCTTGTGGGCAAGTGAGAAATCTTAAAGCAACATGGTAAAACTATTTTACTTTCAATTCCTTTTACATTCTCCAAGGTATTAACATTTTTCATAACTCCATGTAGGACGTTTCTGTACATAAATGTAAGCACTGTGGCAGTAGTAATGCAATATTTAGAAAATGTACTCTTGTACTCTTGATACTCAAGTACTTTTAAAAACAAGTACTTCAGTACTTTTACTTAAGTAGACATCTGACTGTAGTAATTTTACTTTTACTTGAGTAAAATTTAGCAAGGGGTATCTGTACTTTTACTCAAGTAATTAAACTGTGTACTCTGTCCGCCTCTGGCACACACACACACACATACACACACACACACACACACACCTTGTACTCTCTGATGTTCGCTCTGCTCGGCACCCCTGCGGATTGAAAAACGCGCTGAATCCATGCAGACTCAGATCAGGGGTGGAGCCGAAACTTTACGCAGTTTGCCACATTTCAAATGAGTTTTTAAAGGGAACTGAAGCAATCACAAATTAATTAATCAAATAATTTTTGGGGGGGGGCTAGTCTGAAGCCCCCCTAAAAAGGGCCTAGTGACGCCCCTGGTACTTACCCTCAGGCCTTCCAGGATGTAGTTTCTTGATCTAAATAGATCTGGAGAAACTTAGCATTGCATTAGCATTGCATCTGAGGGAAGCATTATTATAGATTATAGCCCCGTATTTTGTTCAGTAACAAAGATTTAAAGTTAAATTCCTTAATGGTGGGTTTGTTTCTTAGAGCACACAGCATTTCACTTCACATGACATTGACTTGACTCTTGATTGATTACATGTGGATTATAGAGACGCTTTTTGACAGCCGCTTGAACTCTCATTCTGACGGCACCCATTCACTGCAGAGGATCCACTGATGAGCAAGACGCATTGCTAAATTTACCCAAATTTGTTCAAATGAAGAAACAAACTCATCTACATTTTAGAGGTTGAGTAAAAACTCAGCAAATTTTCAATTTGGGGTGAACAAGGCCTATTCCTTTAAAAACCTTTTAATTGTGTAATTTGATCCAGACATTTCTTTATGGTTTTTCACCATTATAGTTCAGCAGTCATTAATAACTGTTAAATAAAATGTGAGCAAGTCTTTGTGAAAGCTTGATAAAAACTGTACGATTGCATTATTATGCAAATCTCATCATCTTATGCAAACCCCTTCAATTCAAGATGTTAAGCACTGAAGCTTATTAAATATTTAAGTATGCAAATGAAGATTTTTTTCTCTGCTATTAGAAGAGCAACAAAGTATAGCATTGCTGCCGATTTTCCCTATGGTTTATGCCATTACATCAGCTACAGATTATGTTGAACTTAGTCACAAAAAAGGCTGACGTGAAAAGCGGTTAAGCTATGACAGCTATAATGCACAACAGTTGGTCTTCTAACTGATGAGATTTAATTAAATTGACACATAACCTCTAGCTAATGTCAGTCACAGCAATCCAATCAATGACACATTAGCTGCATCAGAGCTCGGCATGTACATTGCTCAACCTGTGCTAATAGGTTATTTTCTTAGAGAGCTGATTAGCACATGCAATTTTTGCACAATGTTGCATCTTATAAAGACATTAATTGAGGGACAATGACCATGCATAATGTATTTCTGACAATCTCTCTACAAGCTAGATTCAAATTCTGCCAACTCCAATAGCTCACGGATGAAGGTTTTATTGCTGTTAGCAGAGATATGAGCATTGCTTATTAAGTTTCCATTGAGTGATGCACTAATAATGTCCAGCTGCATGTGGAATATCAAACTATAGAATAATTTCAGTGACGGTGACACAAAACACAGAGATTTCATAGCCGAGGTGCACAGTGTGTAGTGCTTCTTTAAAATTATTATTATTTATAGAGGTTATGTTATATGATATCATGAGATTGGTGGATATTGAAAACAGTTATAAGTTATAATAATAATAATAATAATAATGTAATAATAATTCTGTCATCATTTACTCACTAAACAGTTGACGGTAGATATAGTATTATTATTACTTTTTAAATTATTATTATTTATTTGTTTTCATTTTCCAGTTTGATTACAAAGTGCTCAAAAGAAGAAAGAAACTCATACAGGTTTTCAAGAATTTGAGGGTAAGCAGAATTTAAATAATAATAATAATAATAATATATTATAATATCTCCAATATAATAATAATATATTTTTGGGGGTTACTCTTTAATAAACCATTTTTAATAATGGGATGATGTGCACTGTTCCACAGCATATCAAGTTAATGTCACAAAGTATGATTTGAGATCACAGAAAATAAAGAAGAGATTGTACTAAATATTGATGTCAGTTCAAATATCATGGGAAAGTTAGTTGGGTATCTGTGAGACCACAGGGGAAAGAGAAAGTATATTCTTTCTTCAAAGCAAAACAGAGATAAAACACAACAACATTACCAAAAATATTGACACGCATTGAATTATGATATGGTATATACAACATATTATATTTTATTCATGCTTTGGTGTAACTCACAATTACTGTACACTCTCTACGCTTTCTACTTTTGCCCATGCTCACCTCAGCTAAGCATAACTTTTTAACACCACTTATTGGGCAGTACGCACGCACACACACACACACACACACACACACACACACACACACACACACACACACACACACACACACACACACACACACACACACACACACACACACACACACACACCAGCCTTAATGGCTCAGTTACACTCTAAAAAATGATGGGTTGTTTCAACCCAACTTTGGGTCAAATATGGACTTTTTAAATATATAATCTGATCAATGTCTTGAGGTGTGGTAACCATAGTATAAGCAGAATAATTGACGACGGGCCTTTGAATTATTAGAAAAACAATCCACACCTGATGTGTGCATTATTTTTCTAATAATTCAACGGCCCGTCGTCAATTATTCCTTACATAAGATTCAGGGATTCTAGAGAAATCTCAGTCTCTGCTGGCCAAGGCAGGAAACCTCAGATTAATGTGCATGACCTATTGAGCCCTCAGAAGGCATTGCATAAGAAACCGTCATGCTGTGGTGTCAGATATAGCCACGTGGGCTCACAAGTACTTTGGAAAACTGCTGTCATTTAACAGTCCTCCGCAGAATCAACAAACGCAACTTGAATATTTGTTACTCTAGGATAAAGATATACATTAATTCTGTGCAGTGATGTTGCCGGGTTCTCTGGGCAGGAGTTCATCTCAGATAGTCAAGAAAGACAGTGGATATGTGTGCTGTGGTCAGATGAGTCCATGTTTCAGCTCATTCTTCAGAATAATGGACATCAAATTCTCATCCCCAAAGACCAAAGGGAGCATCCAGACTTTCACCTGGGACAGATGCAGAAGCAAACGTCTGTCATGGTATGGGGTGCAGCAGTGTAAATGAAATGAAGATTTGTCTCCTGTTGAAAATGTATGATCAGCCATGAAAAGGAGAATCAGTTAATGACAATCACAGACTGCTGAGCATCTAAAATCTGGTATTAAGGGAGATTTGCTTGCAAAACTTTAACAATTATATCCTCAATTCCAAAACAATTAAACATTGTAATTAAAAGGACAGTTGATGTGACAAAGTGTTAAGCATGCTTCTGTAAAATCTTTTTTTTTTTCTTTTTTTGGAGTGTGTTGCAGGCATTAAAATCAACGTTTGTTTACATTTACAAAAGAAAAATAAGTTGGCCAGTGAAAACATTTTTCTGACTAATTTAGTCTATTAGATAAATGTTAGAGAGAATTAAAAAATAATATATCATTGATATTTATGATATTTCAGAAAACAGCCATTTTTCCTGAAATTGGGTTTGTATTATTGATATTCAAAAATCCAGGCCAAATGTCAAGGGAATTTCAGAGTACCCAATCTAGTATGTTGTTTTTCAGATTTGGCTTACCTGAAATTAATTTAAAAGCAACCAAGCCCATATATGTGGGAGATTATATAAGGTAAAACAAAACAGCAAATAAACTCTCAGGTACAATCTTTTTGTAATGGGTTTGCTGATGTACTAATGGACTAAGCTGAGTGGCATCAAGATTTCCACAGGAATCTCGACATGCTTATTCTCTTTTTTCATGTCTCCTCTCATCTCTACAGGGTGCATGGAAAATCTCAAGTCACCACGGTAACAAGAGTGCCCGTGCTCTCACTTCAAACTGACAGCGTTGTGTCCATAAACATATCCTTTGAGGAGATGTCAGAGGCCAGTCTCCTGGGGTTCTTCAAATCAAAATTTCATAATATATAGACAAGGGTAAAATTGATTTACATCCACATCAAAAAGCCATCCAAATACTGATTAAAACCCATTAGGCAGTTACTTATCATTTTGTTTTCTTAAAGGGTTATTTTACCCCAAAATAAAAAATACTCTTGTGGACATGTGTTGAAGAATAACATGGAAGGGAATAAACTGTTAAATAAAATCAATCTTTCTTTATTTATTTATTTTTGCTCACAAAAAGTATTCTCATAGCTTCAGAAATTCATGTTGACCCTGGTACTGCTGTCACATGGACTATTTTAATGTGCAACCCATTCTCACTCCAAAGGCGTCAAAAACCGAAGCATGGTCAAGCGCCCCTAGCGTCACTTTTATGACGCCAAATGTGCCTCTCCGCGTCGCAGTTTCGACGCACTACTACGTCCTTCATTGCTTTCAGTAGGGAAACTTTTGAGATGTTTAACGCTATGAAATCACGTTCAAGAGTCTCATTCAGCACACATCGCGATGCTTGCTGTCAGTTCCACAGTTTGGGTGAGTAGTCGTAAATAGGGTGACCACCCGTCCCGCGTAGCGCGTGCGCGCACAGCGTTTGAAGCCCAATTCATGCATCCCGCAAATTGAGACTGTGTCACGCAAAATCAATGCTTGCTCAAAAAAAGTTGATGGCTCTATATCCTCGAGCCACAGGCAGCCAAACGAACATTACTTGACAGTTCAGCACGCTACTGCGAGAGCGGGAGCGAACGAGTTTGAATGAGAGATGAAGTTTACATCTTTATTATTTCTGTTTTAACGTTTTTCCTACATTATTTATATTAAAATATGTTATGTAGGCAATAACTCAGTTTACTATTTGACTAATTTAGTGAGGTGGCATCGTTGTTAACTTACAAAAATGGTAATTTGGTGGATAATTGACATTTTTCCGTTAATAACAGGTAGTGTAGGCTATTCCGATGTAAAATTAACAGTCGCCTGTGGACGCTCAACAACCATCTTATCTGAGCTCAAAACGCTGCTTGAGCAAGTGTCAAGATACTAAAAGTAATAAATACATAATTATGAACGTTTATGTGTGTTTATTTTTGTTCTCAGTACGTTATTTTAATAGCAATTATATTGTAAAAGCATTACAATATAATTATAAAAGCATTACAATATATATATATTCATGCCTTCCTGAATAGTGAACTCAACTGCCATACACTATATAGGGATTAGTGAATGAGTGAATTCCCTTCCCTTGAGTTGTGATGTCAGACTTTTTTTTTTTTTTACTTTTCCTGTGGTGTTGAGCAACTACAATTCATTTTAATCCTATAATTTTATATTATAATTTATTTAAAGTGAATAAATTGTAATGAAAAATTAATAAAATAGCTAAAGTAAATCGTAAGTGGAAGTGCATCTGTCAATTCTGTCATGAGCATACATCAGCAATTACACATGTTTAGGGGAATAGGGCATTATTAATATACCAATGTAAGGTGGTATGTGCTAGAAATGGGTAAACCACTATCAGTGTCTGCCCATGGGGTGTCCCACATTGTCCCTCAGAAACGTACCCCTTGTCCCCCCTTGGGCTTATTAGCAGGTGGTCACCCTAGTCGTAAATACACTCTTTTAATGCCTTTTATAAAATTTATTCTGTCTTCTTTATTAATCAGATTAGCGCCATATGTTTAATCGATGTATTATATCGGTCATCCGCGGCTGTCTTTGAGTTTCATTGCGTTTAAATAAATGAACACAGCTGCTAATTGGTGTGATTAAACTCTATTGGTCACGTGATGTGCCATAGACCTTCGATCCGTTTTATATTAATTTCAGGTTCAATGATGTAAGTTGTTTTTGTAGTAAAATCACGACACTTGTAATAGACACTAGTAATAAATGAAATTTGAAGTTAAAACACAGTAAACTGGACATTTACCATGTTTTATTACCACAGTAACTGTAGTTTTACTATGGTATATTAATAATCAATACAACAATACAATAATCACCAAACCAGCTATGTTTGTATCACTGTAATGTTAGTGTTTTTATGTGCTTTTATATGACAGATCACAGTAATCATATACGGTACCATGCTTTTAATACCTTTTAATGTAAATCCAAAAAAATAAAACAAATTAAAAATAAACAAATAATAAAAAAATGTATTTTTCCATTCATTCATATCAGTTTATATCTAAATATTTTGCTCACAGATCATTATTAACATTCTGTATATAATTAAATTGTATTTTCTCTCCCCTTTTTTATTCTTTTTATTTTTAGCTGAAAAGACATAAAGGCAGTCAGCCCAGTGGTGTTTCTGGAGAGGTATTCCTTCAGAAATGGAGAAGACAGAAAGCTGCGGAGGCAGACATTTACAGCAGTAAGTCTGTGATAGTTTGTCCCTTTTATCAAACATTCCTGCTGTTATCATTTGTACAGCATTTGTTGTTTCTTAAACTGTTGCACTGTCCAAATACCCACACTTGCCATCTTTTGCACTTGACCACTTGGTTACTTATTTGAAGTCTTTCCTGTATTTGGCCTAGTGTTCGAGTGAGCATGATGACCATAAGTGTGTGTCGAACTTTTCATGACCTGATGACTGTGTTTCCCAATCCTGGTCCTGGAGAACCCCAACACTGCACGGATTTGGTGTCTCTCTTATCTGACAAACACACTTTTGAGGCCTTGGAGTCTTCACTGATGAGGTGATGAGTTGAATCAGGTGTGTTTGATCAGGGAGACATCTCAAATGTGCAGTGTTGGGGTTCTCCAGGACCAGGATTGGGAGCCACTGCCTTATGGGACACACTTATATGTTTACAGAGATTTTTAATATCTAATTATCAATATTTCACATGCTGTACATTGGACAGCTTTCTGTGACCTCTTGTGAGATCTCGGCAAAAAGTCTGACGATTTATTCCAAAACATGATGCATGATGGGATACACTAAGCGTTGTATAGTGCTCCGGAGCAGTATTGGAGAGGTTAAGTGTGTGTTAAGGATGCTGTGCTTTGGCATTATTAAGACTGGGAACAGTCTCGTTCACACGCTGTCACGTACACACACTCTCAAGTGGCCAAGACTGCAAGTGTGGGTATCTGGACACAGTCAAAGTCTTAAAAATGAACCCTAAACACAGTTGCACATCACAGTCTTAATTCAGTTTAACACTTGTATGATATTGTACAAGCCCCAGGACTGTCTCATCTGACACTATCAAAATAATTCATATGACTATAGCTTGCTATTAATTACTTGCTTTCAATAATGGATGCATTTAACATTTAATTACACAGCATCTTTACAGAGGCTGCTTTTATGGTCTAAACAAAACCCAGTGTAATGTATAAGTTGAATGTAATTTAATAATATTTCCTTCCTTTCTGTCTTACAGGATTGTTTGCAGATAACACTGTAGTTCTCCATCATGCACAAGGACTCACCTCGTTAAATCTTTATCTCCTACACACACAGAAATGGTCCCTGGATCAGTGATTAGACTTTTCAGTGGTTTGATTTTTGCAGAATATGTAACTTTGTTTTAATTATAAGCTCATAATGAATACATTACAGAACCAGTGATGAAAACAATAGTTAAAAATAGTATTTTTTGTATTGATAAAGCATTGTGTTCTCTTTTTCAAGCTTCATAAAGTAAACTTTACTTGGTGTCTTCCTAATGCTTTTATCATAAAAAAAGCATCAGTTCTCATGAGGAGTTTTAGTAAAGGACATATTCATACACAGTCATCCCCTGAATTCATGATATTATTGTCAAAGGTAGCAGGTGTTTGTTTTCCTGAACACTTTCTCTGTCTTTCATTGTTCGGACAATCAGTGTTTATTTGATGCTGTGCTGATAGAGTTTTATAGATGATATTGCACACTTGACATGCATGTCTTCATGGTGTTATTTTGTGAGTTTGAAACATTTACATTGTGTTGTATAACATTTTGGTCAATTAAATATTTTAGAAAATTGATCTTCCAGTGTTCTCTGAAAGACATACTGTATTTACTGTTTTGTTTTTTAATAAAAACATTTTCATTTGCATACTGAAAATAGTTAACGTTTACAACATAACTGCCTTTTTATTCTTTATGGTGGCAAAAACGAGCTTGGTGACAGAGGATGCAGTGTAGTAATTTGGGCACGCTGTCTTTAAATGAGTTTGACATATCAATAAATAATGGAACTTCCTTACAAAAATATTCATGTTCATTTTGCTTTATGTATTTATTCGTTCATTCATTCATTCATTTCTTTCTGTTTTTATTCCTAGAGTTCAAATGGTAGCGAATGGTAAATCACAGAAACACAAATGTGAACAATGTTAACTTTAAAACACAATGTAATATACAATGTAAATTTTAGAAGCACATCATTTGATTAGTAAATATATTTGTCTTTGATCAAAAATAAAACAGAATCTAATAAGTAACAAATTTAATCTATTGTTAACCGAATCTATCCCTTCAGCCGAAAAACTAAAGACATCTGTCATAAATGGATAAGGAAGTGTGACGCCGCTGAGCAACTTTGATGTCATTGGCTGTCAATTTTCAGGACAGTCCGTGGTTGGACTATCTTTTAACCCATATTAAACAGCGCATCATGTTAAAAAGTATGTTTTGCTGCTATCATCACATTAGTAATATATTAAGTCAACAATGAAGTGTTGCTATCTTGAGAAAAATTACATCTTTAGGGAGATCATAACCCTAAGCATAACTTCAATGAACTACAAAAAACAGCCCCTAGTTTTGCCTTTCCATAGATAGAACGACGGAGGCTTGTGGGTAATGTAGTTTAAAACTTTTTATTAACGAAACAAAATAAATTATTTATTTTAAGGAAAACTGGATATCTAAATATGTTCATTGTGCAAACCTCTATGATATATTTGAGAGGCAGGCTGAAATGTGGTATTTTACAGTGAGCAATATTTAAAATGCCTTTATGTCAGCTTTCCATTTATTTCTTAAATATCAGCTCAACATTATTTTATCAGCATAGCATAAGTAATAATCCTGCCTATTTTCTCTTTGATATGTTAATTGGACTCTGATTTACAGCCATTTGAAATGTACATTTTTGGGCTCTTCCGGGGGGTGCTACTGGGCCCCTGGGGGTAGAAGGGCAGTAAAACCTACATATATGTATTCTCCTCATCATGGACAACAAACTGAGCTGAGTCACATTTATATCTGACAGTTTTCACAGTCCACCTTTTTTTATTTTTACATCATGGCTATTATACCTTTTGACAGGACATTGTGAGGCCATCTGATGAAACGTGGAAAAATTAGAAAGAAATTATTTAATAATGAAAATAATAGATTATTTCCTTGATTTTTGAAGTAAATTGCAATAAATATAATGGATGAACCTGCAACAACTTGCCGTTATCTATTCCCCATGGTAAAGCATTTATCAAGGACAATTTACTGTATACACATTGTGATACTTCACTATTACACAAGGACAAATTCATGCAGTGCTAAGAATACTATATATATATATATATATATATATATATATATATATATATATAAGCTAATTAGCAAAAATCTGTGTAAAAATGTCCTCCTCACCCCCGTATCTGGCTCCTCATGTGCTGGACACCAGTAATGTGGATGCTCTTGGTTTAAATGCAGTTCAAGATCCACATTGACCATTCCTGCTACATTCTCAGTTATCCCTCAAATGTTTGTAACAATAAAGCCCATGGCACCATCTTGTAATGCAAAATAATTAATCTCGTAACTCCCTTTATTTCACAAAAAATTGGCATATTTGTTACTAAAATATAAAAAATAACTTTCTGGTGTAATGATGTCCCAGATGTTATTAATCCGATCAAAAATGTTTATGTCTTAAGTAAAAAATAATCCCAATAATTAATATGTAGTTTTGCCAAGTCTAAAATAAACACATATGAGCCTACCTAGTAAAATTATGTATTTACCATAAAAGCAGCCTCTGTAAAGATGCTGTATAATTAAATGTTAAATGCATCCATTATTAAAAGCAAGTAATTAATAGCAAGCTATAGTCATATGAATTATTTTGATAGTGTCAGATGAGACAGTCCTGGGGCTTGTACAATATCATACAAGTGTTAAACTGAATTAAGACTGTGATGTGCGACTGTGTTTAGGGTTCATTTTTAAGACTTTGACTCTGTCCAGATACCCACACTTGCAGTCTTGGCCACTTGAGAGTGTGTGTACGTGACAGCGTGTGAACGAGACTGTTCCCAGTCTTAATAATGCCAAAGCACAGCGTCCTTAACACACACTTAAACTCTCCAATACTGCTCCAGAGCACTATACAACGCTTATTGTATCCCATCATGCATCATGTTTTGCTATAAATCGTCAGACTTTTTGCCGAGATCTCACAAGAGGTCACAGAAAGCTGTCCAATGTACAGTATGTGAAAATTGATAATTTGGCAGGATTGGCAGTGGCTCCCAATCCTGGTCCTGGAGAACCCCAACACTGCACATTTGAGATGTCTCCCTGATCAAACACACCTGATTCAACTCATCACCTCATCAGTGAAGACTCCAAGACCTCACAAGTGTGTTTGTCAGATAAGAGAGACACCAAAAGTGTTGGGTTGGGGTTCTCCAGGACCAGGATTGGGAAACACAGTCATCAGGTCATGAAAAGTTCGACACACACTTATGGTCATTATGCTCACTCGAACACTAGGCCAAATACAGGAAAGACGTCAAATAAGTAATCAAGTGGTCAAGTGCAAAGATGGCAAGTGTGGGTATTTGGACAGTGCAACAGTTTAAGAAACAACAAATGCTGTACAAATGATAACAGCAGGAATGTTTGATAAAAGGGACAAACTATCACACTGTCTGCCTTTGCAGCTTTCAGTTTTCTCCATTTCTGAAGGAATACCTCTCCAGAAACACCACTGGGCTGACTGCCTTTATGTCTTTTCAGCTAAAAATTAAAATACAACTAATAAAAAAGTTGAGAGAAAATAAAATCGAATTATATACAGAATGTTAATAATGATCTGTGAGCAAAATATTTAGATATAAACTAATATGAACAAACTGCAAGATGGAAAAATAAATTTTTTATTATTTATTTATTTTTAATTTGTTTTATTTTTTTGGATTTACATTAAAAGGTATTAAAAGCATGGTACAGAACATATGATTACTGTGATATATGTCATATAAAAGCACATAAAAACACATTACAGTGATACAAACATAGCTGGTTTGGTGATTATTGTATTGTTGTATTGATTATTAATATACCATAGTAAAACTACAGTTACTGTGGTAAAAACATGGTAAATGTCCCGTTTGCTGTGTTTTAACTTCAAATTTCATTTATTACTATTGTAAGTGTCGTAATTACCATTATTTTACTACAAATACAACTTACATCATTGAACCTGAAATTAATATAATAAGGATCGAAGGTCTATGGCACGTCACGTGACCGATAGAGTTTAATCACACTAATTAGCAGCTGTGTTCATTTGTTTAAACGCAATGAAACTCAAAGACAGCCGCGGATGACCGATATAATACAGCGATTAAACATATGACGCTAATCTGATTAATAAAGAAGACAGAATAATTTTTATAAAAGGCATTAAAAGAGTGTTTTTACGATTACTCACCCAACCTTTGCCACTTGTAAAATGATGGCAAGTATCGCGATGTGTGCTGAATGAGACTTCTTGAACGTGATTTCATAGCGATAAACATCTCATGTCCTCACATCGAAATTCTGACGCCAAAAGTTTCCCACTGAAAGCAATGAAGGTGGTAGTGCGTCGAAACTGCCACGCAGAGAGGCACATTTGGCGTCATAAAAGTGACGCTAGGGGCGCTTGACCATGCTTCGGTTTTTGACGCCTTTGGAGTGAGAATGGGTTGTTTAATGATGTCTTTACTGCCTTTCTAGGCCTTGAACGTGGTAGTTGCGTTGCTGTCAATGCTGGGTCAGAAAGCTCTTGGATTTCACTAAAAAAAATCTTCATTTAAGTTCTGAAGATGCATGAAGGTCTTACGGGTTTGGAATGACATGAGGATGAGTAATTAATGACAAAATGTATTTTTTGTGTGTGAACTAACCCTTTAAGTGGTCTTTTAAGTACAGTTGTTTTGTAAATATACTTTTAAGTGTGTTTTGGGACTCGGTCCGATGCTGTGGTCAAAAGCATTTATCAAAAATCACTTAGTGCACCTTTAAAATGCATCTGTTGCTTATCAGTGTATTTTATTTGTTTGCTCTGTTATGTATTGTTTAATGCATAGTTTTATTTATACATATATACCTCATTAGTGTCTGCTTTTATGGGCTGCTTTACTAAGCTGTTTACATCTTGGTTGTTATTGCAACCAGAGGCTGTGCAATGTTGTGCAAACTCATTGATTTTAACTGTGAGTGACACCACATTGACTGTTCCAAGATGGAAAACATGATGTTGTGTCTACGGCAGTTGAATGTGGAATCTATGTATACATATCTATGGTATAAGGCCTTTGGCAGTATTATGCTGTGTTGGTTGAAGCTGAAACACAGTGTCATTGTGTGACTGTGAGAATAAGCATCAAACCACTGAGAATTCATCAATATTGCACCCTGACACAAATGGCAAACTTGCACACATGTATATTTAGATGTAGGTTTAAACGTGGAAAAATAAACCTTGCTCTGTGTGTTGTTAGACTGGGGATGTTTGTTTTTATTATTTGCTTTGCCAAAGGCTGTGTTTCAGCTCTGGTTTAGCTGTCTGTCACTGTAGGCTTTACTTACATTTGCTTTAATGTCATCCCTCTTGTCTCGACTTCTCTTAAGCTTTGATTTGTTTCTCTTTTTGAACCCTGCTCTTCACCTTGTCAGTCTTTCATTCTAGCCTTCTCTGACTGTGTAGATGCAACCAAGCTATTCAATAGTATATAGTAGAAGCAGCCTTTTTCATGTACTGTACATGTGTGCTATAAAAATATGATTCAGCCTGCAAAATGCCATATATAACTCTTGGCCTTTTACATTTACATTTAGTCATTTAGCAGATTTGAATACCTAAAGCAAATGTGATGTAAAGGGCTGATTATACTTAAAATATACAGAGAAAAGTATTTATTTCTCAAAGATTGCCCTTTCAAAGCTTAGGAGATAAGAGACCGTTATGTTCAACCTATAGTAGTGTCAGGGACCAAACAGTCCGGCAATGAGGAAAACAGAAGTTTCTTTGGAAAATGGGTTATTTTATTACACCCCAAAAAAACTACTGAACAATAGAACCCAAAAAATTAACAACTAGGCCTTTAAAAGAGGTCAACAAAATATAACTATACTCAAAACGGCATACAACAAAACAGGATATAAACTTAACAACCTGACCTAACAGAATGAGACACCAGGGAACATATGGCTTGGCCAAACCAATTTACACAAAAAGGGGAAAACGAAAAATGGGAGACAAATACAAACAATCACAAAGCCAACAAACTAAACCCAAAACCCCCCTCCAACATGGCAGCACATGGTATGGCTTAATTGGCAGGTCACAGGATATCACAGTCCTCCACCCTTGGCCACACCTTTCTTCCCCCCCAGGACAGAGCTCTCTCCAACATGGTAACAAAGAAACAATGATTAATAAACAGAAAATATTTATATAGCCCTACAATGTGGAAATGTGTGTACTCCATTTAAACAGTGTATGGCTAAAGCAAATCATATTATATTATAACTGAAATAAACTATATTATCAATGTTTCTAAATCATGAATTGTTTGGGGTGTGGCTATTGCAAAAAATTACTTAACCTGTGTACCTAAAACATAACCTGTGTGCTGGTATTACCATTGCTGGCTATTACCCTTCCTTGCCAATTGGTCATCCTGTGTGGCTTGGGCCACCACACACCCCCCCTCTTCAGGACTCTCGCTGGTACTGCGAGAGAGGTAGTCTGCGGTAACGTTTACTTTGCCAGGGATGTGCTGGATGATGAAGCGGAAAGGCTGTAATGCCAGATACCAGCGAGTAATCCGGCCATTAGTATCCTTCATTCGCTTCATCCACTGAAGAGCTTTGTGATCTGTCTCAAGAGTAAATTCTCTACCCAGGAGGTAATAACGAAGGGAGTCGAGAGCCCACTTTATAGCCAGTGCCTCCTTTTCCACCGTTGAATACCTCACCTCTCTGGGGAACATTTTCCGGCTAATGTAAGCAACTGGATGGCGGTCCTCTGGTGGCCCCTGGAGAAGCACTGCTCCTAGACCTCTATCGGAAGCATCTGTTTGCAGAATGAAATCGTCATTGAAGTTTGGACTATACAGAACTGGTTCCTTACTTAGTGATTGCTGGATGTCGTGGAAAGCTGCCACTGCCTCCTCTGTCCACTGGATCTGGTTGGGACACCGAGATCCTGTCATGTCTGTGAGGAGAGCTGCTCTGTTGGAGAACTGTGGGATGAAGCGGTAATAAAAGCCTGCCATACCCAAGAAAGACCGTAGTTGCTTCCTTGTCTGTGGCAACGGAGATGACTCTATGGCCTGAATCTTGTTGACCTGTGGCGGTATCACCCCATTTCCAATGATGTGACCAAGGTACTCGGTCTCTGCAGCAGCGAAGACACACTTTGATGCATTTATGGTCAGCCCGGTAGAATGGAGACGATCCAAGACAGCATGCAGATGTTCCAAGTGTACTTCCCAGATGGTACTGTAAATGACAATGTCATCCAGATATGCAGCTGCAAAATCAGTAAAACCACCCAGTACCTGGTCCATAAGCCTCTGGAAGGTGGCTGGAGCCCCATGTAAACCAAATGGCATGACTGTAAACTGAAAGAGACCCCATGGAGTCCTGAAGGCTGTCAACTCCCTTGACCGCTCAGTGAGTGGAACCCGCCAGTAACCCTTACACAGATCTTTTGTGGTCAAGTACTTTGCCTTCCCCAA
This sequence comes from Carassius carassius, assembly GCF_963082965.1. Lineage (NCBI taxonomy): Eukaryota > Metazoa > Chordata > Actinopteri > Cypriniformes > Cyprinidae > Carassius > Carassius carassius. Next base: position 8,177,922 of record NC_081794.1, read on the forward strand.
TCGTTCCAACAGTTCATCAATTCTTGGTGTGGGATATGAATCAAACTGAGAAATGGAATTCAGGTACCGTCGATGCAGAACCTTATGCTTCAGTCCTTCTTTGGCACCAGGACCACTGGGTTACACCACTCACTTCTGGAAGGCTCAATGATCCCCAGGGACAGCATCAGGTCTGTCTCCTTCTTCAGTGAGGTCAGTAGCCGTTCCGGGATCCTGTAACTAAGCCTCCTCACTGACGACCCCTCCTTAACAACAATGTCATGTTCAACCATATCGGTCCTCCCAGGATTCTCCTGGAATACCTCATAACCAGAGAGTTCTCTCACCTGAAGCTGCTTTTCCTCAGAGAGATGGTTGAGGTTGTGGCCCCCTAGAACCCCAGCTGAAGGCAAGTACTGTTCATCCACTTCCTCTTCCTCTCTCACACCTCTGATAAGCATCACCTCTTTTTGTTCAGGTCGCTGCACCCACTCCTTCAGGAGATTTATATGAAGTGTCCTGCTCGACCGAGGCCGCCCAGGGGTTGCTACCTAATATGTGGTAGGCCCAAGTTTCTTTAGAACCGTGAACGGCCCCTGCCACTTTGCCAGAAGCTTGTTGTCGTCACTGGGGAGGAGCACCAGCACCTTCTGTCCTGGGTTGAAAGATCTCTGCCGGGCTGACCGGTCATACCAGGACTTCTGATGTTGCTGGGCCTCCTCCATATGTGATTGGGCGAGCTCACTCATCCTTTCCAGCTGCTCTCTCATCTGTACAACATGGGATATTATATTAATAGATTCCCCTTTCCCTTTGCCTCCTTCCCAAATCTCTCTTAGCAGGGAGAGAGGACCCCGTACTTCATGCCCGTACAAAAGTTCAAAGGGAGAAAAACCAGTGGAGGCTTGGGGTTCTTCCCTGTAGGCAAAGAGGAGATAAGGCAGCCACTGATCCCAATCTGTACCACTGTCGTTGACGAATTTCCTGATCATCTGCTTCAGGGTCTGATTAAAGCGCTCTGTCAGTCTATCTGTTTGGGGGTGATGCGGCGTAGTTCTCAGGCTCCTTATACCGAGTAACTGGTACACCTGTTTTAGTAGTGTAGACATAAAATTAGTTCCTTGATCAGTTAGTATTTCAGAAGGGAAACCCACTCTGGAAAAGAACTGCACCAAATAGAAAGCCACTGATTTTGCTTTTATAGACTTTAGTGGAAAGACTTCAGGGTATTTTGTAGCATAGTCTGTTATAACCAGCATGTACCGGTTCCCTGATTTACTCCTCTCCACAGGACCCACAATATCCATTCCCAGGCGCTCAAATGGGGTGCCAATGATGGGTAAGGGTCGGAGGGGAGCCTTGGAGGGAGTTATAGCCGATATAATTTGGCACTGAGGGCAGCTTCTACAAAATTCAGCCACCTCTCTGCTTAAGCCAGGCCAGTGAAAATGGCGTTTGATGCGTGCTGCAGTTTTGTGCTTACCCAGGTAGCCAGCCCACGGAATAGAATGCCCCATGGTGAGTATGGCATGTCTAGTTGCTTGAGGAGCCACTAACTGCAACACTGACCCCTGTTGACGGTAGAGCATGCCACCTTTCAGAATATACTCATCTCTGTTGGAGTCTTGCCCAGCTCCTGGGTCCCTCCCCTCTGCTTTCTGAAAAAGAGACACTAAAGATGGATCAGCTTTCTGCATTTCAATTAGGTTCTCTGGCATTTGAAATCCTAAGGATAACTCTGGTTCAGAAGTGATGGTTTTACCACTGTATTTTGGAACTTCTCCTGCCGTCTCTGTCTGCGAGTTTTCTGAGACTTCCCGGGTGCTGTCTCCAACTCCTCATTATAGAAAGGCAGGGTACATAGAGTCTCAGAGTAGTCATTGGATTTCGTCGCCTGTGCTCTAGTAACAACTGCATTGCATTTTCTACGGTCTGACTGCATCAAATCAAACAGCACTGGAAAGTCTCTCTCCAGCACAGCAGGAAAAGGTAAGCTATCAACAACCCCAATATTCAACAGGTATGTCTGCCCATCTACTTTAATATACATGTCAGCTGTCGAATAGCTCTTTTAATCCCCATGTACACAACAGATAGGTATGGTGTCTTTCGTGCTAATTATGTTGGGAGGTACAAACTTCCTATGCACCAGAGTCTGATCACTTCCGGAATCAAGCAGAGCCTTGAGCATTATTCCATTAACTTCAGTATTTTTCAGTTTAATAGACTGGACCTTCTTGAGATCAGGCTCCTCCTGAATTCGCGGTACAAAGCACATCTGAGTCACGTTAACTGAGTTTTTAGGGCACGTAGGTTTTGTATGGCCTTCTACTCCACAAAGATAACAGATTGGCTTTCTCCCTAAGGATTTTACTGGTCTGTTAGCTGGCTGGCTTTCCCTCATTGGAAACTTACCCACCCCAGTGCCTGGGTGGTATGTTGGTTTGCGATAGTCCTTTGCATTTCTCCATGAGTTGTAACTCCATGGTTGACCCTTCTCTCGGGCAGCCACAAAAACCTCAGCCAGTCTAGCAGCCTCCATGGCCGAATCCGGGTCGTGCTCTCTGATCCCAGACCTGCAGCTCAGGAGACAACATTCCCAGATACTGTTCCAGTATTATCACTTCACCAATTTGCTGGGTGGTTTTACCTTTAGGCTGGACCCACTTTCCATAAAGCTCCTTTAGCCTTGCATACAGCTCCTTGGGGCTCTCATCAGGATCCACCTCTAGGGAACGGAATCTCTGCCTGTAGGTCTCAGGGTTAATGTCATATTTAGCTTGAATGGCTGATTTTACCTGATCATAGTCAAGGGAGTCATCAAAGTCCATATGCACATATGCCCCTCTAGCTTTACCCGCTAGTAATGGAATTAACTGAAAAATCAGATCAGCTTTATGCCACCTGCATGCTACAACAATGCGTTCAAATGTCATGAGGAAATGTTCAATATCATCATCCTCAGTTAATTTGTCCAACCTGGGCTTATGTTGCGAGAAATACTGACCTCCAGAGGCCTCCCGAGCTGGATCTGGCAGAGGGTGCACAGTGGATGATTGAACCTCCCTATCCGGGGGATCGGAGTCCTCTGAAAGAGGATTTGGTGCCACAGATGTTCGGGCCTGAACTTCTAACTGCAAAAGCTGAAACTGGTGTTGAAGAGCTTTAAAACGTTGTTCTTGTCTTGCAGCTACCTCATTCTGCTTTGCCTCTCGAACATCCTTCTGCCCCATATGTGCCTGAAAAATGGCCATCAAGTCAGACAGAGTTGGCTCCTTGCCCTCTGTATCCTCAACCCCTCCTAAGGCTCCACCTTCTTCCTCTTCACTGGCTTGTTTCTCCTGGGCCATAGTAGAAGGACCACATCTTTTCCCACCTTTTCCCTTTATCATCTTTCTTCAATATTAAGAAAAAAAAAAAAATCCTCAACTGGATGATCCCACCGCTGCCACCAATTGTCAGGGACCAAACAGTCCGGCAATGAGGAAAACAGAAGTTTCTTTGGAAAATGGGTTATTTTATTACACCCCAAAAAAACTACTGAACAATAGAAACCAAATTAACAACTAGGCCTTTAAAAGAGGTCAACAAAATATAACTATACTCAAAACGGCATACAACAAAACAGGATATAAACTTAACAACCTGACCTAACAGAATGAGACACCAGGGAACATATATAGTGGCTTGGCCAAACCAATTTACACAAAAAGGGGAAAACGAAAATTGGGAGACAAATACAAACAATCACAAAGCCAACAAACTAAACCCAAAACCCCCCTCCAACATGGCAGCACATGGTATGGCTAAATTGGCAGGTCACAGGATATCACAGTCCTCCACCCTTGGCCACACCTTCCCCCCCCCCCCCCCCCCCAGGACAGAGCTCTCTCCAACATGATAACAAAGAAACAATGATTAATAAACAGAAAATATTTACATAGCCCTACCATGTGGAAATGTGTGTACTCCATTTAAACAGTGTATGGCTAAAGCAAATAATTTTATATTATAACTGAAATAAACTATATTATCAATGTTTCTAAATCATGAATTGTTTGGGGTGTGGCTATTGCAAAAAATTACTTAACCTGTGTACCTAAAACATAACCTGTGTGCTGGTATTACCATTGCTGGCTATTACCCTTCCTTGCCAATTGGTCATCCTGTGTGGCTTGGGCCACCACAAGTAGACTTATTGATTCTACCTACAAAATATGTACACTGTTTATAGAAATTTTCATCTAAAATTAACAACATTGGGACCAATCACTTTTATTCCTTTCCACACAAATTATGGTTATGGGGGTAGATTAATGATTAATAAATAATCTTTTGTGTGGTTCTTTGTACGATAGGAGTTTTACCATAGTGCACGATTAGTAAAATAATAAATTTTGACATTTACATTATGTAAAGAGCTCAATAAATAGGCTATGGCTTTTTTGACATAGTAAACTTGCTTGGTAGCTCACCTTGCAATTACTCACCTTAACATGCGATCTTAATGAGCTCAAAGACTTGTAGAAGCATTTGACATTGTTGCTTCAGAAAATGCCTTTTTTTTAATTCATGTTTGCTTTTGATAAAACTGCTGGTTAGGTTTAGGGTTTAGTGTAGGTGGTACAGTACATTATTTTCAAAGACGACATTAACTTTTTAGCGTCACTTACATAATATTTCATTTCATAAAAGTAATAATACATTCGACAACCAGCGCAATAATGCTTATCCAGATTCACCTTTATCTGTTTTGGATAAAACTGAACATGCTTTTAGCGTCACTCACTTATTTTTAGCGACACACACTTGATGTTTCACTTTGAGACTGTTGCGAAACTAGCAAGAAGCAATATCAATATTATTTTGCAGAAATGTTGTTAGCACAGGCACATTTTTTGTTGGTTATGTTGCATTTAAAGTGATAGTTTGGCCCAAATATATATAGTATAGGCCTATATTCTAAAGTACTAACTGTTTCTATTTGAAAATATTTGATGACATATAATAAGTGTACAGTAGCTATGTGTGCTAAAATCTTCTCATTGCCTCTATATCTTGGCAGGGGCGGTTCTAGACAACTTTTGCTTTTAGGGGGCACAATTTTAAAAATCATCTTAACTTACTTTAAGTATTATTCATTTAGTCATTTTTCACCATCATGTATTACTGCAATCTCTAGAACTAATCTATAACAATTTCAGCTAAAATTAATGTTTCATCGTGTTTCATTTATTTGACAAATTATTTTGTATTGTAGTATCAGGTAGTGTGTGGGCGTGTGTGTGTGTGTGTGTGGGGGGGGGGGGTTATCTCATGCTTGTCATGTGACACAAAGCAGTCACAATACCAATGTAAAACTGATATAGGCTTATGTCCCTACTGAAACAAACAAACAATTAAAATATCACTGAAAATGTTAATGGCTTCCACAACAAATAACATAACAAATATTACAAACCATTAACTTTAACCATTACAACCTTAATAATAATAATAATAATAATAATAATAATAATAATAATAATAATGGTTTTTTGTAACGTGTTTTGGGACATATTCTGACAGGATTTATTGGTTTTAACAAGCCACCAACAGAAGGCAACCAATTACCAGTAAAGACCAACAATTACAGTTTCCAGTAAAACCAGTACAGGTTCAATTATAACCAGTAAAATCATTACATATTTTGTAATGGTGTCCATTTTTATTTTTTTTTCCAGCAGAGGTTTTAGTATTATTATTATTATTATTATTTTATTCTAAATATTCCCCAAAAAATCATGAAATATCTCCATTCTCAAATATGTGTAAGTAAATGCATTTTTATATGCACCTTTATAGATTATGTAAATTGATCTATAAAGGGCGATGGTCAAAGTAGCCTAATAGTGTAATCTATTAACTTTGCATAAAAATCAGTCTTTTTACTTAAGTACCAGACATGGGTGTCATAAAATATTTTTTTATATGACTGACTTTTTATTTAATGTGAATTTAATAAAAACATTGTAAGTTAATAATTAGCCTATAAGACTTTCATTGTACAAAAAGAGAGCAAAGAACGTTTACATTATCAAAGAACATTTTCACTTCAGTCCAGCGAGTTCAAGCACTCTCAAAAAGTCCCATAATAATCTCTAAAGCTGTTTACACTGTGAAATGAATATCTTACTTAACATTAGTACATCTTCACTTTGTTGTTTCTGATGAGCTAGAGAATTTGTTAGCCCGTGCACGCGGTGACAAAACAGTGTGTTTCAGTGATGACTCATCTGAAGGTGTCTGATTGATCCCTGTATTCATAAGCTCAACAGAATCGTAAAACACTGCGTGTATATATATATATATATATATATATATATATATATATATATATATAGTTTACAGGACAAACTGTGCATTTCACAAGAAATTGTTTAGTGTAACATGATTCCACCCCCCACCCAGAATGATTTCCCTATGTCTTGGCAAATCTTAATATATATGACAATATTCATCTAAAAGACACCAGTTATGAAAGTCTAGAGATACACGTGAGATTATGGGAATCCTTTTCTCAGAAGAAACATATAAGAAGAAGATGTCTCCATGTACTGTGACATTCAAAATATATTAAAAACATCTCATTTCTAATATTTCTCTTGTGTATCGGCACATCTCTTTCTCTGTAATGTGAATACAGACTCATACTGTATGTCCTTGACATTTGATCTGAATCTCTAAACACAAATTCACTTGTCCTCACTCCACTTGTTTCCTCTCCATTTTGGTTGTGTGTGTGTGTGTGTGTGTGTGTGCAAAGACTGTAGAATACCCAAGACGTGTCACTCGTACAGTTTTGAATGTGGAAAAATGCGACACTTAATGTGGCCGCTCAATCGCAGGAAGTCTCGCCTTCTGAGCAAAATTGGTAAAGTAAGCACGTCACTGCAGCTGCTGTTAGAAGTCCTGGTTGCTATAGGAACAGTCAATGTTCTCTGAGACGTGTGGTTAGGACTGTGCATGCACACTGGCTGATCCAGCCTGAAAAATATGCTTTTTGGTAATGCTATTTGAGCAATAGTAACAACATTTATGACACAGTTGTTGTCAGATTTCTTTGGTGTTTTCAAAAATGAAATTTAATTCTAAACTTAGTGAACAATTTTGGAGAATTTGATGTTTCCCCATTCAAAGAGATAGGAGATTTACTTGCATGCCCGAGAGGCATTTTAAAGATGGCCGCAGAGTGACATGACTTAAGTGTCACGAGGTGACAAAATTCCAACTGTCAAGGCGAAACTAATGTTCACCGCGATTGCCTCCTGCCGGACCAATAACAACGGAACACCGGGCTAGTTCCGGGTTAGCGAAAAATCCCGGCGAATGGGGTGATCAGCCGAAATCGCCAGCAGCTGTGCACGTTGGGACACGTTGCTATTAGGGTAGGATAAAAGGAGAGAGTACGCACCAAAGAGGGGGCAGTTTTTGGGGACTGTGTATCTCGGAGGAAGCGTGAGCGGTAGAGAAGAGGAAGTGGGGCTGGCAAACGGGCACGGCATTGTGAGTTTGGGAGAAAGAGCACGCCGACTCAACCAGAAGGAGGAAATCGCTGGACAGTAAGATCGTTTGTGAGAGACTGTGAGTAGTCCAATCGATCTCCATCTTCTCTCTCTTGTCTATGGGACTCCCTGATGTGAATGCCAGGTCAGAAAATGGGCGACGGCCATCTATATATGTATTTCCCACTGAGTGTTGAATTGCAGTGATGAAGTGATTTGATGCACTGTTTTGATGTGTGAAGTGTGAACTAAAACCCGCCGGATGTCCATTACTTACCTGAGTTTTCTATCATGTTCTAAGACATAAGAAGAGGCTAACACTGTTGTACTCCACAGATATTTGAGTGTACTACCTGACAGCCCATTGTGAAGAGGGACACGTAGGTGAATGCTTAACCGACTGCTTTGCAGTAAATTCCTCCAGCCGTAAGTTCTCTGTCTGTCATTGCTGAAGAAGAGGATTACGTACCTGTGTATTCACCTGTCTGCTTTGCAGCGAACTTCTGCCACCATAAGCTCTGTGTCTGCCAGTCCGTCAAGAGGATTTCATACCTGAAGACTCACCGACTGCTTTGCAGTCAATTCCTCCAGCCGTAAGTTCTCTGTCTGTCACCTGTAGAAGAAGAGGATTACGTGCCTGTATATTCACCTGTCTGCTTTGCAGCGAACTTCTCCCTTCGTAAGCTCTGTGTCTGCCAGCCTTTCAAGAGGATTTCATACCTGAATACTCACTTGACTGCTTTGCAGTGAAGCCCTCCAGCCGTAAGTTCTCTGTCTGTCATTTCTGAAGAAGAGGATTACGTACCTGTGTATTCACCTGTCTGCTTTGCAGCGAAGTTCTCCCGTCGTAAGCTCTGTGTCTGCCAGCCCTTCAAGAGGATTTCGAACCTGAATACTCACCTGACTGCTTTGCAGTGAAGCCCTCCAGCCATAAGTTCTCTGTCTGTCATCTGTAGAAGAAGAGGATTACGTGCCTGTATACTCACCTGGCCGCTCTACAGTGAAGCACTCCAGCCGTAGGTTCTCTGTCTGTTACTGGTAGAAGAAGAGGATTACGTGTCTGTATACTCACCTGACTGCTTGCAGTGGGGCTCCTCAGCCGTCAGTTATCTGCCTGTCACCTGTAGAAGAGGAGGATTACGTACCTGTACACTCACCTGGCCGCTCTACAGTGAAGCCCTCCAGCCGTAAGTTCTCTGCCTGTCATCTGCAGAAGAAGAGGAGTACGTACCCGAAACACGCACCTTAACTGTTCCACCACAGTCCCTCCGGTCTTAAGTCCCGACCCTTCCTCCCTCTGGGAAGAAGAAGGGAGTACGTCACCTGAAAAGCGCACCTGAACGGTCCTATAGCAGCCTCCTCCCAGTCGTGAGCCCCGACTTGTCCCTTCCATTGGAAGACAGCGAAGCCACTCACCAGAGCACTCCCCTACATTGCACTCTGTGGGACTCTCGCCGGGTCCGCCGGACGGAATGACCCTGCCCAGAAGACTCACCATTTTAGATCCCCTTATCCATTTTTATACTCAATAAAATACTGTGTTACTTGAAGCCTTGTTGTCTGTCATCCTTGCCTGGCCTCTGTCCGACTCCCCAAGGGTGGTACGGGTCTTAGGGGTGGGTGCAGCCTGATTGGCCTGCCCCGACCTGTGACATAGTTTTGCGTAGTCGGCAGGGTTCCACCTTGGGTTGAGTAGACAGAGGCGGAGCAATGGCAGACGAAGATGCACCGGTGGGTCACCCACATGTTATGCCCATCTTTATGGGAGCCCCATGGGCCCAAAAGTATGGAGGACCAGGTTCAGAACTCAGCTTGTCGGAATAGAAAACTCAAGTGGAGTACTTGGTGGGCCTCCAAGGGTTAAACGCTACACAGAAAACCCAGTTCATCTTAAATATACTAGAAGGCGATGCCAGGAGAGAAGTACAAGCGGCGCCGGAAGCAACCCGAGCAACAGCCAATGCTATCCTTGACTTTCTAACGGGGCAGTACAGTGATGCAACTTCTGCAGCTGTCCTCCGGACGCAATTCTTTAATTGCAAGCAGGGACCTCGGCAGACCATACGTGCCTTTGCTTTGCAACTGCGAGAACAATTGTTTCGGCTGAAGAAGAGGCAGGACCATGGGCTTGGAGAAGGAGAGGCCCTCCTAAAGGACCAGTTTCTTTTGGGGTTGCGAGATGGCCCAATATGTCAGAGCCTCCGAATACAACTTCACCGCAATCCTACTCTGACGTTTGACGAGCTATGCCAGGAAGCTCTGGCCTTCGAACAGGATCATGCGGATACCTCAGATCCTTCCCACTGTATGGTCACCAATGCTGCCAGTAGTCCCCTGCCTCCTGCTGGAAACAGGCCTTACGAGAAGAGTTGAGAAGAGATGTCCGTGATCAGATGACAGAACTGTCTAAAACTTTCCTATAAGAATTACGCCGAGAACATTACCGGCCATTGCCACCGGCACGAGAGCGAGCATACTCCGAAGGTAGTCGAGTCCCAGAGCGACATCCACCCCGGTCATTCGGGCTTCGTTTCCAATGGGAGGAACAAGGACGTTCGTTGCCCCGGCCGCAGATGCCCCTTGGTTAACCCTGCATGGGGCAAACGGTTTGGACATTCCGTATGTGGGCTATCTGGTCACAGACCTGGAGGTTCATGGGACCCTTGTGCCTCAAAAGGGAGTTGTGATCGTACGGGATGCATGTCTGGGAGCTCACCGTGCCCTACTGGGGATGAACGTCATCACGGACTGCTGGGAGGAGTTGTTTAAAGCGAGACCCACACCTTCGGCTCCGAGGGAGGAAAAATGGGAATGGGATCGGATCGTGGCCGATTGTCGCCGGGTCCGCATGGCTGATGCCCAACGGAATCGAGAGAGTGTGGGGAGAGTGATGTGTCGTTACGCACTGTCAGTCCCTGCCCAGAGCGAGGCCATTATCTGGGCCCGCCTTCCTGCCCAGCTTCAAGAGTCCCAGAAATGGATCCTGGTGGAGCATCACTCAGACTGTCAGGCTGTGGAAGTGGCCCGGGGACTGGCTTCTGTCCGCCGGGGTCGGGTTGCCGTAAGACTGAGAAACACGAATCCCTATGCAGTGGATCTGCATCGACATCAATGTCTGGCTCGGGTCACTATAGTAAGCCCCCAACAAGTTCACGAGGAAGGAGAGTTTCGGTTCTGCCAGGTGGGTCCAACGGTAGTGGAGGTGGCCTTGGCACAGACCGAATCCCCTGCAAGCAGAAAGGAGGAAGCGCTGCCGGCTCACCTTGCGGGAGAGTCCTTATGAGGTGACGGGTTGGAAGAAGGGCAGGCAAAGCAACTCCGGGACCTCCTGGTGAGATGGAAGCATCTATCCTCCGCACATGATGAGGATTATGGGCGGACAGACATCGTAAAGCACCAGATCCCTACTGGGGATGCTCCTCCGAGCCGGGAACGCTACCGTCCCGTACCCCCGACTCTGTATGCTGAGGTTCGTGCCCTCCTACGAGGGATGCTGGAGAAGGGTGTTATCCGAGAGAGCAGCAGCCCATGGGCAGCACCGATCGTCCTCGTTCGGAAGAAGACCGGAGCATGGCGATTCTGCGTTGATTATCGGAAGCTGAACCATGTTACCAAACGATACGCTTTCCCCCTGCCGCGGGTCGAGGACTCCCTGACCAGCCTCACTCGGGCCGCCTAGTATTCTACCTTAGACTTGGCTAGTGGTTACTGGCAAGTTCAAGTGGAGGATGGAGACCGGGAAAAGACTGCCTTCACCACCCCCTTTGGCCTCTTTGAGTGGGAGCGCATGCCGTTTGGTTTGTGTAACGCTCCCGCTACCTTCCAACGGCTCATGCAGCGCTGCTTGGGGGGCCAGCTTATGGACACCACGCTCGTCTACTTAGACGATGTCATTGTGTACTCTCCTGACTTTGAGTCTCACCTCCGACACCTGGAGCAAGTATTCCAGTATTTCAAGGAGTTCCCTTGAGTTGGGGTTGGGACCCCCAACGGTGGAATGTCCCACAGGCAGAGGACCCGGTTTTGGCCCAGATAAGAGACTGGCTGCAGCGAGGGACTTGGCCAGAAGGGGGAGCATGACACGGGCAACCCCGAGGGGAGAAGCAGCTCCTGGGACAACGGGAGAGGCTCTTCCTCAAGAAGGGAGTCGTCTGTCGAATGTTACAGGACCCAGCACTGGGGGAGGAGGTATGTCAAATAGTGGTGCCTGAAGATCAATCCCAAGCTCTGCTCCAAGTTTACCACAACCACCTGGGACATCAAGGGCAGGAGAGGACGACCTCATTGGTGCGGAGACACTTTTACTGGCCAGGAATGGAGAAGGCAGTAAGGATGTTCATTTCACAGTGCCCACGCTGCATTCTCTTCAAGACCCGGAGAGAGGTACGAGCCCCACTGGCCCCCATTCAAGCTAAAGCCCCACTACATATGGTGGCGATGGACTACCTGACGTTAGGTCGGCCCACTGACCTTATCCAAAACATTCTCATAGATCACTTTACGAAGTACGCACGGGCCATTCCAACTAGAGACCAGACCGCAACCACCACTGCCAGTGCCCTTTGGAAGAATGTGTTCCAGCCCTTTGGATGTCCAGAAGTTCTTCACTCGGATCAGGGTCCAAACTTTGAGTCCCGGGTCATCAGAGAGCTGTGTCAGCTATACGGGTGCAAGAAGACCCACACCACGCCGTACCACCCCCAAGGGAACGGAGGGTGTGAACAATTCAATCAGACCCTGTTGGGTCTGTTAGGGACGCTGGAGGTGGAACAACAGAGTAATTGGATGGCAAGTCTCCCGGCCATAGTCCAGGCCTATAATAACAGCGTGCATAGCATATGCTCCGACGTACCTGATGTTCGGATGGCACGTACGGTTACCCACGGACTTACTGTTGGGATCCAGCCCCGCAGAGGAGGGGACCAGCCTAACGGAATGGGTGAGCAACCACCACCAGCGCCTCCACCTTGCTTATGAGCAGGTTTCCTCCCGAATCGAACGAGCTGCGCGGAAGAACAAAAGATTATACGATCGGACAGCTCGTGAGGCTCCCCTGCTGCCGGGAGAAAGGGTCCTGGTCAAAGACAATCGGCGCCAGGGAAAGGGGAAGTTAAGTGACCGTCGGGAGCCCCGACCTTACGTGGTCCAACGACAACCCCGACCTGACCAGCCCGTGTACGTCCTTCGCCCTGAAGGGGGAACCGGCCCAGAACGGGTATTGCATAGGAAACTGATCCGCCCTTGCCCCAACTACCCAAGGCCTGTAGACACCATCATCCCCACCGAAGAAAGAGCCCACCGAACCCCGATGATAGGTTGGGCAGTGGTCCCAAGGGGACCGGCCATTGAACCTGAGCAAGCAAATTTCCCCTCGCCCCCAAGACGATCCCAGCGGGATAACCGAGGCCAGCCTCCGGGCATGGTACGGAGACTGGGTAGAGTCACCACGTTCTAGGGACTAGAACGGTTTGGTGGGGGGGGTATGTCACGAGGTGACAAAATTCCAACTGTCAAGGCGAAACTAATGTTCGCCGCGATTGCCTCCCGCCGGACCAATAACAACGGAAAACCGGGCTAGTTCCGGGTTAGCAAAAAATCCCCGCGAATGGGGTGATCAGCCGAAATCACCAGCAGCTGTGCACGTTGGGACACGTTGCTATTAGGGTAGGATAAAAGGAGAGAGTACGCACCGAAAAGGGGGGGCAGTTTTTGGGGACTGTGTATCTCGGAGGAAGCGTGAGCGGTAGAGAAGAGGAAGTGGGGCTGGCAAACGGGCACGACATTGTGAGTTTGGGAGAAAGAGCACGCCGACTCAACCAGAAGGAGGAAATCGCTGGACAGTAAGATTGTTTGTGAGAGACTGTGAGTAGCCCAATCGATCTCCATCTTCTCTCTCTTGTCTATGGGACTCCCTGATGTGAATGCCAGGACAGAAAATGGGCGACGGCCATCTATATATGTATTTCCCACTGAATTGAATTGCAGTGATGAAGTGATGTGATGCACTGTTTTGATGTGTGAAGTGTGAACTTAAACCCGCCGGATGTCCATTACTTACCTGAGTTTTCCATCACGTTCTAAGACATACGAAGAGGCTAACACTGTTGTACTCCACAGATATTTGAGTGTACTACCTGACAGCCCATTGTGAAGAGGGACACGTAGGTGAATGCTTAACTGACTGCTTTGCAGTAAATTCCTCCAGCCGTAAGTTCTCTGTCTGTCACCTGTAGAAGAAGAGGATTACGTGCCTGTATATTCACCTGTCTGCTTTGCAGCGAACTTCTCCCTTCGTAAGCTCTGTGTCTGCCAGCCTTTCAAGAGGATTTCATACCTGAATACTCACCTGACCGACTCGTCCCTTCCATTGGAAGACAGCGAAGCAACTCACCAGAGCACCCCCCTACATTGCACTCTGTGGGCCTCTCGCCTGGTCCGCCGGACGGAACGACCCTGCCCAGAAGACTCACCATTTTAGATCCCCTTATCCATTTTTATACTCAATAAAAAACTGTGTTACTTGAAGCCTTGTTGTCTGTCAAAGTCACCTTTATTTATATAGCGCTTTAAACAAAAAACATTGCGTCAAAGCAACTGAACAACATTCATTAGGAAAACAGTGTCAATAATGCAAAAATGATAGTTAAAGGCAGTTCATCATTGGATTCAGTTATGTCATCTCTGTTCAGTTAAATAGTGTCTGTGCATTTATTTGCAATCAAGTCAACGATATCGCTGTAGATGAAGTGTCCCCAACTAAGCAAGCCAGAGGCGACATCGGCAAGGAACCGAAACTCCATCGGTGACAGAATGGAGAAAAAAACCTTGGGAGAAACCAGGCTCAGTTGGGGGGCCAGTTCTCCTCTGACCAGACGAAACCAGTAGTTCAATTCCAAGCTGCAGCAAAGTCAGATTGTGCAGAAGAATCATCTGTTTCCTGTGGTCTTGTCCTGGTGCTCCTCTGAGGCAAGGTCTTTACAGGGGATCTGTATCTGGGGCTCTAGTTGTTCTGGTCTCCACTGTCTTTCAGGGATGTAGAGGTCCTTTCTAGGTGCTGATCCAGCATCTGGTCTGGATACGTACTGGATCCGGGTGACTGCAGTGACCCTCTGATCTGGACACAGACTGGATCTGGTGGCCACGGTGACCTCGGAACAAGACAGAAACAGACAAATATTAGCGTAGATGCCATTCTTCTAATGATGTAGCAAGTACATAGGGTGTTATGGGAAGTGTTTCCGGTTCCGGTTTACCTAATTAATGCAGCCTAAAAATCCTTTAACGGATTTGGATAATAAAAGCATATTAGTATGTTATGTGTATGCCAGGTTAAAGAGATGGGTCTTTAATCTAGATTTAAACTGCAAGAGTGTGTCTGCCTCCCGAACAATGTTAGGTAGGTTATTCCAGAGTTTGGGCGCCAAATAGGAAAAGGATCTGCCGCCTGCAGTTGATTTTAATATTCTAGGTATTATCAAATTGCCTGAGTTTTGAGAACGTAGCGGACGTAGAGGATTATAATGTAAAAGGAGCTCATTCAAATACTGAGGTGCTAAACCATTCAGGGCTTTATAAGTAATAAGCAATATTTTAAAATCTATGCGATGCTTGATAGGGAGCCAGTGCAGTGTTGACAGGACCGGGCTAATATGGTCATACTTCCTGGTTCTAGTAAGAACTCTTGCTGCTGCATTTTGGACCAGCTGTAGTTTGTTTACTAAGCGTGCAGAACAACCACCCATTAAAGCATTACAATAATCTAACCTTGAGGTCATAAATGCATGGATTAACATTTCTGCATTTGACATTGAGAGCCGTAATTTAGATATATTTTTGAGATGGAAAAATGCAGTTTTACAACTCACTTTCTAAGGAAAGATTGCGATCAAATAGCACACCTAGGTTCCTAACTGATGACGAAGAATTGACAGAGCAACCATCAAGTCTTAGACAGTGTTCTAGGTTATTACAAGCGGAGTTTTTAGGTCCTATAATTAACACCTCTGTTTTTTCAGAATTTAGCAGTAAGAAATTACTCGTCATCCAGTTTTTTATATCGACTATGCAATCCATTAGTTTTTCAAATTGGTGTGTTTCACCGGGCTGCGAAGAAATATAGAGCTGAGTATCATCAGCATAACAGTGAAAGCTAACACCATGTTTCCTGATGATATCTCCCAAGGGTAACATATAAAGCATGAAGAGTAGCGGCCCTAGTACTGAGCCTTGAGGTACCCCATACTGCACTTGTGATCGATAGGATACATCTCCATTCACTGCTACAAATTGATGGCGGTCATATAAGTACAATTTAAACCATGCTAATGCACTTCCACTGATGCCAACAAAGTGTTCAAGTCTGTGCAAAAGAATGTTGTGGTCAATTGTGTCAAACGCAGCACTAAGATCCAATAAAACTAATAGAGAGATACACCCACGATCAGATGATAAGAGCAGATCATTTGTAACTCTAAGGAGAGCAGTCTCAGTACTATGATACGGTCTAAATCCTGACTGGAAATCCTCACATATACCATTTTTCTCTAAGAAGGAATATAATTGTGTGGATACCACCTTTTCGAGTATCTTGGACAGAAAAGGGAGATTCGAGATTGGTCTATAATTAACTAGTTCTTTGGGGGTCAAGTTGTGGTTTTTTGATGAGAGGCTTAATAACAGCCAGTTTGAAGGTTTTGGGGACATATCCTAATGACAATGAGGAATTAATAATAGTCAGAAGAGGATCTATGACTTCTGGAAGCACCTCTTTTAGGAGCTTAGATGGTATAGGGTCTAACATACATGTTGTTGGTTTAGATGATTTAACAAGTTTATACAATTCTTCCTCTCCTATGGTAGAGAATGAGTGGAACTGTTCCTCAGGGGGTCTATAGTACACTGTCTGATGTGATACTGTAGCTGACGGCTGAATGGTTGCAATTTTATCTCTAATAGTATCGATTTTAGAAGTAAAGTAGTTCATAAAGTCATTACTGCTGTGGTGTTGGGAAATGTCAACACTTGTTGAGGCTTTATTTTTCGTTAATTTAGCCACTGTATTGAATAAATACCTGGGGTTATGTTTGTTTTCTTCTAAAAGAGAAGAAAAGTAATCGGATCTAGCAGTTTTTAATGCTTTTCTGTAGGATATGTTACTTTCCCGCCAAGCAATACGAAATACCTCTAGTTTTGTTTTCCTCCAGCTGCGCTCCATTTTTCGGGCTGCTCTCTTTAGGGTGCGAGTATGCTCATTATACCATGGTGTCAAACTGTTTTCCTTAACCTTCCTTAAGCGTAAAGGAGCAACTTTATTTAAAGTGCTAGAAAAGAGAGAGTCCATAGTTTCTGTTACATCATCAAGTTGTTCTGAGGTTTTGGATATGCTAAGGAATTTGGATACATCAGGAAGATAACTTAAAAAGCAGTCTTTTGTGTTAGAAGTGATGGTTCTTCCATACTTGTAACAAGAAGTAGAATTTACAATTTTGGCTATATGAATTTTGCAAAGAACTAAATAATGATCTGAGATATCATCACTTGGCTGAATAATTTCAACACCATCAACATCAATTCCATGTGACAGTATTAAATCTAGAGTATGATTTCGACAATGAGTAGGTCCTGAAACGTGTTGTCTAACACCAATAGAGTTCAGAATGTCTATAAATGCTGATCCCAATGCATCGTTTTCATTATCAACATGGATATTAAAATCACCAACTATTAAAACTTTATCTGCAGCCAGAACTAACTCGGATGTAAAATCACCAAACTCTTTAATAAAGTCTGTATGGTGCCCTGGTGGCCTGTATACAGAAGCCAGTACAAACATAACAGGGGATTTATCATTAACATTTGTTTCTCTGGATAATGTTATATGAAGCACCATTACTTCAAACGAGTTATACTTGTAGCCTGCCCTCTGAGAAATCCTGAAAACGTTGTTATAAATTGAAGCAACACCTCCACCTTTGTCTTTTAGACTTGGCTCATGTTTATAACAGTAATCTTGGGGGGTGGACTCATGTAAAATAATGTAATCATCAGGTTTTAGCCAGGTTTCTGTCAAACAGAGTACATCTATATTATGATCAGTGATCATATTATTTACAAAAAGTGTTTTCGTAGAAAGGGATCTGATATTCAATAAGCCAAGCTTTATCATTTGTTTATCCATATTGCTTCTGTTTTTTATTTGTTGAACCTCAACTAAATTGTTAATCTTAACTTGGTTTGGACGTTTTTTGTTTTTTCTAGTTCGGGGAACAGACACAGTCTCTATAATGTGATATCTAGGTGAAAAAGTCTCTATGTGCTGAGAATTAACTGACCTCTGTGACGGGAGGCAGCTAGCAGACAGTCGGTTTAGTCAGTCTGTCTGCTTCCTGACCTGGGCCCCAGTTAGTCAAGTATAAACACTAAGACTATTTGCCATATTTCTAGAGAGAAGAGTGGCGCCACCCCAGGAGGGATGAAGACCATCTCTTTTAAACAGGTCAGGTCTGCCCCAAAAGCTTGTCCAATTGTCTATGAAACCTATGTTATTCTGTGGGCACCACTTAGACATCCAGCCATCGAGTGATGACAATCTGCTGTGCATCTCATCACCACGGTAAGCAGGGAGGGGACCAGAGCATATTACAGTGTCTGACATCGTGCTTGCAAGTTCACACACCTCTTTAATGTTATTTTTAGTGATCTCCGACTGGCGAAGTCGAACATCATTAGCGCCGGCATGAATAACAATCTTACTGTATTTACGTTTAGCATTAGCCAGCACTTTTAAATTTGCCAAGATGTCAGGCGCTCTGGCTTCCGGTAAACATTTGACTATGGTGGCTAGTGTCTCTATATTCACGTTCCGTACAATAGAATCACCAATAACTAGAGCACTTTCATCAGGTTTCTCAGTGGGTGCATCACTGAGTGGGGAGAACCTGTTTAATGTTTTGATCGGAACAGAAGAGCGGTGTTTTGACCCACGACTACGCTGCCTCACCGTCACCCAGTTGCCCTGCTGCAGGGGCTCTGTTTCCGGAACCGAACAATGTACAGGAATCCCTGAGCTAGACGCATCCAAAGCCGTATCTAGAGCCCTAACATTCTTACTGTCCTCAATTAAAGTTTGGATGCGTGTCTCTAATTCTGAAATCTTCTCTGTCAGCCTAACTATTTCCCTGCATTTATCACATGTGAATCCCTCATCAGTGACAGAAATAGATAAACTGTACATATGGCAAGAGGTGCAAGTAACAATGACGGGAGAAGCCATTACTCACCGTGCTTGATGAAATATTCTTACTGCGGTTGTTTGATGAACTTGTGAAAAACTGGAGCGAGGGAGAGGAGAAAAAAAACAGCGATAGGTTCGAATGAAAACGCTAATGACAAGCTAACGAGTGCTAACGCTTTGCCGGTGTACTGCACTCACGGATATAAAATAAAAGTGAACGATCAAAGTTAATCTGATAAGATTGATCGATAATATCAGAAATATGGTGTGAAATATGGTCTGTCATCCTTGCCTGGCCTCTGTCTGACTCCCCAAGGGTGGTACGGGTCTTAGGGGTGGGTGCAGCCTGATTGGCCCGCCCCGACCTGTGACATAAGTGTCACATGACATGAGTGTCATTAATTAATTGTGTGTGTGCTGGTGGACTTATTCATTATGTGTGTGTGTGTGTTGGGGCAAGTGGGACATGTAAGTACAGAGTGTAAGAAAACGGCAACAAACAAGTAGACAATCAGCATTTATTTATTTAGATATGAAGAGATGCCATTATGAAGACTTTCAGAACATTGTCTGCTAAAAACATAAATATTGTGTACTCCCACAGAGTGTAAAATATAGTTAAAATATAGTTAAAAATGTATTCAAAAGCACCATTATAGTATCATTAACAGTAGTCTATCGAATTTGTGTGATATATTTCAGGTCATTCAGTTTTTTAACTGTGTATAAAAAAATTAAAAAAATAAAGTAGAAAACGATTCTGAATCATCAGACTGATCTACTGTAGTCTCAGTGGTCCAGTTTCAGGGGTTAAACGAATATGTATAACAATAGTGAATAAAAAAATATTATAATTATAAATATAGGTGAAAAACTAAAATTTTTTATTTTTTTGTTTACATACATTTGTTATTCTCCTATACCTATAGTAATTTCAGAAGGCTTGGAATGTAATATGAAATTCATATGGACCATTTATTGATTCTTTTATTGTACTTTTGTGTCTTTTTTTTTAAGGTAATTCAGCTAACGACAGTAAACGATGAAAGATTGATTGATTGAACTGGTTAAATTAATGTATTAAATAGATACAGTCAAACCAAAATTTATTCAGACACCTTCAACATTTCACATTATCACAGCTTATTCTTTATAGTTTAGAAGATGGTAATACAATATTACAAGAACTCAGAGTTAAACTGTGTCAGAACAAATTAATCTATTGTTAGATAACTTTGATAGAAAGGTATGTAATGGATTACAATCACACAAAAATTATTCAGGCAACTGTTAGTATGACAGTATTTACACAACTATCAATACTTAGTCGGGCAACCCTTAGCCTTAATGACTGCCTGTAGTCTCCTGGGCATGCTGTCATCCAGCTTCATGCAAACCTGAACTTCAGTTTTTTTTCCCCCAGACTTGGTCTGAATAATTTTTTTCACAAATGTTTATCAGTTTTTCTGGTAGTCCACTGTATGAAGAATTTTTGTGTATAATTTGTTACAGTTTAATTTGCTTTCCTCACTTAAATAAATGATCTTGTGACGCCCAGTGGCCGTTTTCTGCTTTGTGTGTGTTTGTGTTTTGATTGCTTGCAGGTGGAAGTTGATTGTGGTGTAATTGGAGGCACCGGTTTCTGGGTGTTCGCTCCCTATAAAGACTGTTTCCTGTTGGTGGCAGAGGGAACTGGATTTGGTGGCAGACTGGCAGTTCTAGCACTTTGTCTCAATGTTGCTTAATGACATGATTGTAAAATAAATTGAGAGGTTTTGGCAATAAATGTATTTCGTCCTCTCCTTATTTGTTGTGATCCTTTGTGTTGGCAACAAATGGGGGCTCGTCCGTAAATGTTTAGTTTTGATTTGGAATTTTTTTTTTTTTTTAATTTTATTTTTGAATTTGGTAAAATCTGAAATTGTAAATGTTTTTTTTTTGTTATTGGCCTGGCAGCAGGATTGGTAAGTTTGTTTTGGATTGTTTAAATTTGTAGGAGAGATGAGTACATTTATTAGGCTTATTTGTTAGGTTTTTTTCAACTGCTCACAGCTGTAGCTTATTTAGTGGGAACCCTTGAGTTTTGGCTTCACTGTTA
Organism: Carassius carassius; assembly: GCF_963082965.1. Classification (NCBI taxonomy): domain Eukaryota; kingdom Metazoa; phylum Chordata; class Actinopteri; order Cypriniformes; family Cyprinidae; genus Carassius; species Carassius carassius. The sequence continues at coordinate 8,198,776 of NC_081794.1, forward strand.
CGATTTAGCGGCATGTCCTTTTCGGGCATGTTGAATTTTTTTGTTTTAGTTTATTATTTTTGAGCAGATTGGTGGTTAGAGCTAAGTCTCAGGAGCACGCCGAGGTTTGAGGGAATCGCCAACTTAATTGGTGGTTCTTTTCGACATGCGGTATCGGGTGCATAAAAACCCGCCACTGTATGCTTGAAGATTAGGGTCTACTTAGTTTACTTTTTAGGAAGGGTGTGAAGTTGAATCTCTAGGGTCTCCTTTAGTGATGACTTTGCAGTTAGTGAGTATGTAGTAGATTTTAAGTGTATGTTTTTATGGAATTGTGAAGGGATTTTTTTTTTTTTTTTAAGTATGACCGATTGAAGTTAGTGAATTTTTTGCAAATCCATCTGAGCAGGTTCTTAATTTATTAACGAAAGATCAATTGATTGAAGTCGCAGCACATTATGATGTTAACCTTTCTACGAATGATAAAAAGTTAAAAGAATATTCGGACCGTTGTAAAAATTGCTCTGATAAATCAACATATGTCGTCTGTAGCAGAGTCAGATTTAGAGATACTTGTGTCCCCTTCGGTAACACTGTCATTTGAACAACAAAAAGAATTAGTTCTTCTTCAAATGGAGCAGCGTAAAATGGAGTTTAAAATGGAGATAGAGAAATGAAAATTAGAGCAGGAGACCGTATTTGCGCAGCAGGATTTGGAAAAAAGGAAATTAGATTTGGAACAACAGCGGCTTAACCTCATGAAAGAAGGATAGAATGGAAATGTTTGGTGACAGTGTTCTGGGAGAAAGTGACCTGTTTTCTGCTAAGTTTAATGTAGCAGCAAATTTGCGATTGATGCCTTCATTTAATGAGGAAGATGTGGATACGTTTTTCGTGTTATTTGAACGGGTTGCTGATAAACAAAAATGGCCTGAAACTGAGGGCACCTTAATGTTGCAATGTGTTTTGACAGGTAAGGCGTAAAGTTTATTCTCCGTTGAGCGGGGCTGAGAGTCAGAATTATGAGAAGGTTAAAGATGCTGTTCTTAAGGCATATGAAATGATTCCAGAGGCATATCGCCAGAAGTTTCGTGGGCTTAAAAAACGTTTTACTCAATCACACGTAGAATTCGTGCGTGAATTAGAGTTGTTTTGCACGTTGGTGTACTGCTTCGGCTGTTGAATCATTCGAGAATTTGATCAATTTATTAGTTTTAGAACTGTTTAAGAATATGCTTCCTAGTCAAACGGCTATGTATATTGCAGAGCGTAAGGTGTTTATCGCAGCTGAGGCAGCAGTTTTGGCTGACGAATATGAGTTAATTTATAAATCCTGTTTTGATGCTGGCCGGTTGGAAAATGAACACGCAGGCAAAAATGACGTAACGTCGATTCAATCTCCAAATATGTCAGTTATTCCACGTTATGTAAATACAAAATTTGCTGCTAAACCTGAATTGTCGCTAATTTGTAATTATTGCCTTGGTCATGGTCACTGGAAAAAAGATTGCCCGATACTTAAGGCAAAAGATCGCAATCGTTATAGCTTGTCCAATCCGACGGCATTGTTGGCCGCTGTTTCCATGAAAGGTGGTTTAGAGCTCGCAGGTGTGCATGATGTTGAAGAAAAACCATCAGTGCAAATTCCGGTTTTTCACCTTTTGTTTCTGAGGGCTACGTATCACTTCCGCAGGGGGAGAAAGTTCCGGTGAAATTTTTGCGAGATACTGGTGCCTCTGCTTTGTTTATTTTGGAATCGGTATTGCCTTTTTCAAATGAAACCTTTACAGGTGGTTCATTGTTGATTTGTGGAATAGGTCTGACTAAAATGTCTGTACCTTTACACAAGGTTTGTCTGTATTCTCATTTAATTCAAGGTGAAGTCGAATTGGGTGTGAGACCAGCTCTTCCAGTGGAAGGAATATCTGTCATTCTGGGGAATAATCTGGCAGGAGAGTGGGTTTGGAGTGACGTGCCATCACCTTTGATTGTTACATCTAAACCTGTTTCTACTGGGGATATAGATGAGAGTATGCAGAGTTTATCTGATTTTTTTTTCAGCATGTGTGGTTACGCGTGCCGCTAGTCGAACAGCTGCAACCGGAAAGAGCGCAGAACCGTCTGTGGTGGATGGAGGCATCATGTGGCCACAGACTCTTCTTTCTGTTTCTCCGGGTGAGTTGATTAAGGAGCAAAAGGCGGATTCTACCTTAAGTGCGTTATTTTCACAAGTAATGTCTGATGAACATGCTGCACAGGGTTATTTTGTTCGTGATGGGATTCTGATAAGGAAATGGACACCTCAAGCTAAAGCTTTCCTGAAGGAGTCAATTGTACAAGTAGTGGTTCCAACGCAATTTCGTTTAATGGTGTTAAAACTTGCTCGTGATGACTTTTCGGGACATCTTGGAGTGAAAAAGACTTGATCGTGTTATGCGAAATGTTTTTTGGCCTCGCTTAAAACGTGATGTATCTAAATGTATTCGAACATGTCATACTTGTCAGGTAAGCCTAACCAGAATCCAAGGCCGGCTCCTTTGCGATCGATTCCTGCAGTGTCCGAACCATCTAATTGTAGACTGTGTTGGACCATTGCCTCGTTCTAAATCTGGCAGTGAATATTTACTGACCATTATGTGTTACTCGGTATCCTGCTGCATTACGATCAATCACGACAAAGTCTGTGATAAAAGCATTGACCCAATTCATGTCGGTTTTTGGGATACCTAAAATTATACAGTCAGATCAGGGCACTAATTTTACATCTGACACGTTTGAGGAGGTGTTGCGTCAACTAAAGATGAAGCATAATATATCCTCTGCATATCATCCTCAAAGTCAGGGTGCCTTAGAACGCTTTCATCAGTCTTTGAAGTCCTTGTTACATACTTATTGTACGGAATTTGATCGAGACTGGGAGGAGGGCTTACCGTGGCTTATGTTAGTGGCGAGGGAAGTAACTCACGAGAGTACTGGTTTTAGCCCAAATGAACTTGTTTTTGGGCATACCGTTCGTGGGCCACTGACTGTTGTGCGAGAGGGCTGAGTACCTACTGAACCACCAAAAAAGTTAACGGAATACGTAGATTATTTTAAAAGACGACTTTTTGAGGCTGTTAAATTGGCGAAGGTAAATCTGGAATGGGCACAATTAAAAATGAAACGACTGTATTATCGCAGAACGGAATACATTTTTTTTTTTTTTTTTTTTTTTTTTTTTTTTTTTTTTTGTCGGCGATCAGGTGCTGGCCTTGATTGGTGTAATTGGAGGCACCGGTTTCTGGGTGTTCGCTCCCTATAAAGACTGTTTCCTGTTGGTGGCAGAGGGAACTGGACTTGGTGGCAGACTGGCAGTTCTAGCACTTTGTCTTAATGTTGGTTAATGGCATGATTGTAAAATAAATTGAGCGGTTTTGGCAATGAATGTATTTCGTCCTCTCCTTATTTGTTGTAATCCTTTGTGTTCGCAACAATCTGGTGTCTGTATAATTTTTGGTTTGTCTGTAAATCCTTTTGGTTATTTTAACACTTAATTATGCCCATTAAATGTAATGACACACTTTGCTGTAATAAAGCAGGGAACCATTTTAAATCTGTGATATTTTCACAAATAGAAGTCAGGTTTTTTTTTTTTTTAATCTGAAACCGTGCAATGCAGAAACACTCAAGAAATAAAAACACGTGCAACACGTGCACGTATTTGTACTGGTGCAGAACAAGAGTGAAAGTAGTGACATAACTGCCTAGCGCATTACAAACAGGCTGCTAGATTCACTTTCGCCAGAAAGTCATGTACGACTAAGATTGAAAATAAATGATGTTTATAGTGAATGCCCCTATAAATGGTCTTTTTTTTATGATTTAGTTTTAATCCAAATGCGTGTGCTAAGTGAGTGAACATCAAAGATCACAATCTCTAATAACTTAATTCTTTGTCTGAATATGGCACTTATCACATGCTGTGTGGTATCAGCGGTTGGTATCGGGTTATTTTAACGAGTACGAGTACAGGAGCTCCGTATCGGACCGATACCAGTTTTGGTATTGGTGCATCCCTAATGTTAACCCAGTGTTGGTTGTACAGTGAACAGTGTGAAATGTCAGTCTTTTTTTGTTTTCTTCACTTAAAAACAGTATTCTCACTTCATAACATTATGGTTGAACTAATGATGGCAGATGGACTATTCTGATGATGTTTTTCTTAATTTTCTGGACTTTGACGGTGTTATTTACTTGGCAGTCTATGGGACAGCCTCAAGCCTCCTGGTTTTCATCCAAAATATCTTAATTGTGTTCCGAAGACAAACAAAGCTTTTACGGGTTTGGAATGGCATGGGGTTAAGTGATTAATGACAAAATTTTCATCTTGGGCTGGAGTATCCCTTCAATAAAGCTCTAGAGGCTGTTTATCTAGGATTAGCTCTTCCTTAAATGTATAGTGTATTCATGAAGACATGAACGCTTGAAAACATGATCGTAGTGTAACGGATATGCAGTTCATCGATTCATGGGCTGAGAGAACAGCCGTTCTCATGGCTCCTTCGGGAGCTTTCATCTCTGTTGTTTTCATTTCTTTTACTTACTAAGTTCCTCTCTACACGAGGAAGACGAATCAATACGTTTGTTGGACCTTTCAAATATTGCGCGATTCCGCAGCAGCCCCGGAAGACACGAAAGATCACGCCTAGCTACAAAGGACCACGCTCGCACGCTGGTCTGGCGAGTCACAAAGTGACCACATGCAAGTATCATTCTCTATGGATATTTAAATGCTGCTTAAAGTTTGTCTATTACCTTTTCAAGGTGATTTGATTCCTTGTTGTCTTTCAAGGGTTACTGTCTGTGAGTTTGCATAACTGAGCGCGTGATTCTGTGATCACGCCTTATTCTCTCACCTCTCTCTCTCTCTCTCTCTCTCTCTCTCTCCCTCCCTCATTTGGATTCCGTTATGTCTTGTACAAAGTTTACTGTCTGTATTGCCGTACGCGTATTTACTCTGTGTGATTTGTAGTTTGATGTATTATTAGTTCAATTATTAAAAAACAATATATATTCATGATTGCCTCTAAGCGCTCACATCACGAGTCAATGAAACGTCTGATCTTTAGCTACAAGCTCTTTACTTTTTTTAGTAACCTTAATTTCATAATGATAGGATAATGTTTTCATGGCCAGAAAATATTTTTCCTTGAATTATAAGAAGTGATAACTTTATTGAAAGTTGATAAGTTAATCTTACGGCCGTTTGCTGGACAAACCACTGTTTGATTTGCAGTAATTTACAGTAAGAGATATCACTATAATTTATATGATGAATGGAATATTGACATATTAATGAGTAAATTACAGTGCCTTGTAATGAGTTATTGATGTATACAATTTACCTATTTTAATCTTCAATAATTTTAATGTAACTGTCATATGATATATATATATATATATATATATATATATATATATATATATATATATATATATATATATATATATTAATCCTATTCCTGATTAATTATTAAAATTCCCTATATATCATTTGAGTTAATTATAATGTGCGGCTACATATTATTTGGTGGAGGAACGCGCACATTTCAAACTTCGTTTTGTGAGCAATCCAGTTCAATCTGTGTATATATGGTTAATAATTTCTGCACGCGCGCTATGAAATTATGTACTTGTGAGATAAGTCGCAAGACGCGAACTCACTCCTAACTGACTGAGGCAAAAAGCTGATAAGTCAGCACGTTAGGTATTTATAGAAACGTAACAGTATAGTCACTGTTATTTTAATGAAAGTAAACTGCAGTATAAGGTTAAAAAGTCTCCTGTTAAAAAAGACCAAGATCTCTCTGCAGTGAGAACATTTTAATATTAATAAACTGCCAATTTAAAAGATGAAGAAATCTCTTTTTTTCCCTAGTGGCGAAGATGTAAATCTGAACATGAGCGATGTTCCTCTGATTCCGTTAAAAAGGCCTTGCTTATTAAATATCGTTATTGAATTCGTGGTGAACCACAGTGATATTCAAAAATAAACGATAAAAACTCCTGGTCTAAAATTGGCTTAGCTACCAGCAACATCGACCCTTGAACAGCAAGCAGCAACGCTTAAGCTTCAAACGGAGGAGGCCTGGACGGACCAGGCCCGAACCCAGAGTCGCCTTGATCAGCTCCTCCTCGAGACCCAAATGCCCTGCAAGATCTTCGCCTCGACACAGATAAAAGAGAACAACTGGAGAGAAAAGCCCTAAAAGAACTCAACAAAAAACTCCAGCAAGGTGACGCTCTCCTAAAAAGAGCAGAGACTGAACTGAAAGAAAGAGACCATAAAACCTGGGCCTGCAAAACACACTTGCAAGTGGCCCGAGCTAAAATCAAAGAGCTTACTCTGCAGAGAGACGAGCTCCAAGATGAACTTGACACTGTTCACACAGAACTGAAACATTCTGACAGATTACAGCGTGGCTGGATCGGAGAAACGCACACCACAGAGTTTCTCCTGGCCCGCCACTCCAACCCTTTCAGCCAAGAACCCAGAGCTGAAAAAGGGGGTGTAAGCCCACGGCTCAAGAAATCACCAGCCAGCTTACAAGAACACCTGTCAACAACGGAGGGGGGAGAGCCCTTCCAGAGAACGCATGCCACTAAACCCTGCACTGCTCACCGAGAACTTGACAAGATAGCCAGAAACATCCCTACATGCAATCCAGATCATGCAGGAGGACATGACGTTCACACTTATTTACTAGACATTGACTTTCACTTGCCTGTTAAAAATCACGTCCATCCGTGATGTGCATATTTTTCTGGATCATCAACCAGAGACTGTCAAAGCGCACTACCAGCAACTGCTAAAAACTTTGATTCTTGAATTCTCTGATCCAGACTCAGACCATGGGCTCCTTAACACTATGGACCTCAAACAGGGCCGACTTGAAAACCCACAGACTTTCTATAGTCAGCTACGAAAAGCCTACTTCGGAGCATGCAACGAACCAGGTATGGAACAGGATGTTGACTTAAAAACTCTGTTCCTCCGAAACCTACATGCCAGTTGGAGTTTTCATCTCAGAGTCCCAGCGTGTCCGCATAACATGACTACACATGAGTTATGGAACTTAGCCCACAAAGCTTGCACCAAGCAAAAGACTATTTCTGAAAAGACTGTGAAAAACCCCACAATCTCTGTCTCTGAGCACTGCTTGGAGTTAACCCTAGAGGGCGCCCCACAACACCACAGTCACAGACATTTTTACAGAGAGTCAATACCGTTCCAAGCCAGCAGAGAGCAACACAATCGTGGTGGTGCTCGTCCAAAGCACCAGAGCGAGCGCTCTGAAAGATTCTGGGACCGGCGACCCAAAAAGAGCCGATCTCCACCGTCCAGGACACAAAGCACAGATCTAACTGTCACATCACAAGGTGACAGCATCATTCTAGCTCCACAGCTGACAGCTGCACACCCTGAACGAGACAGCACAGGTCCTCACACCAGGTACAACAAACACAAGGTTCCAGAAAATGCTGTTTTGACTACCTGCCTTCGCAGCGAGCTTCACACTAGACCGGTCCTAACCACCCATCGATCGTCACACCTGCCCTGATGCCAACATTCCTGGGCAGCCTTGTCGAAAAGGGGGTGGGCCGAAAAGGAGTGAGCATGGAAGACCTGATCGACACAGGATCAAACCTTATGGTGATCTCATCTCACCTTTTCAAAAGACTCCAATTTGAAGCTAAGAGACAAGATCGAACTCTTACACCTCAAACTTGTGAACTGAATGTACAGTCGTACAGCCAGAATGACATCCAGTTTGAACAGGTTGCTTCCATTCACCTGACAATCGGTCCGATGAGTCTAGTAAATCCTATTTATGTCTCAGCAATGAACACTCATGCATTTCTCATTGGCAACAACCTGCTAGACCACTTTGACCCTTTACTGAACTTCAAACAGCTAAAAGACTTTGCTCAAGTGCGAGAACCTCTTTCCCTCCAGCCACACAGGTTGCCAGAGCCAGACTGTCAGGTCACAGAGGCCACGGGAACTCCAACAGAGCCAGACTGCCAGGTAACAGAGGTCACGGGAACCCCAGCAGCCAGCCATGGGTACACAGCCCCAACGACAGACAAAAGCTCAAGTTCAAGCCTCTGCACCTTAGTCAACGAACAGGGTACGGTGGTACCAGCTTACACCAAAGGGGTCGCTGTTCGGCTCAACCTGCAATGTGGTCAAACCTTAAACCACACGCTGGGTTTCTTCCAATCCTCACCTAAATGTGTGGAACTCGGACTCACACTTGAAGCCACACCCCTCACTGAAGTGTCATCTTGTATAGTCTACATCCTGTGCAACAAGTGCACGGCAACTGACATCAACATTCCCAAGGCCTACCGGCTGGGATGGCTAGTGAGCCATGACGTTAATGACTTTGAACTTGTACTACCTGTCATTGAGCCCATTCCACCTGCACTGATACCCGAAGGGAGTACAAACAACACATTGTTCACTGCACCCTTCAAATTCGTCGCCATCACATCTGTCATGTCGGTGAGCAAAGACCCACCAGAACGTCAGTGAGACTGATGAAGCTGCTACACCTCTCAAAACCAAACTGACTGATGACACACCGAAGGAGGATCCTTACACAGGTTATCAATCTCAAGTGCAGCTAATTCTACAAGACGCTCAAGCACTTCAGACCGATACAGCTCGCCAAAGACTCAGAGAACTTCTTTATAAGCTCAAAGAATCCTGTGCTAAAGACTCTTTAGACTGTGGTCTTACCAACCTACACACGGTGCGCATACCTACGCACCCTGATGCTCCTCCCACTTCTGTCAAACAGTACAAGATTCCCATCCCCTCACATGAAACAGTGCAGGAGATCATTGAATCTATGCTTGAGAAAGGTGTCATCCGTCCACGCAATAGCACCTACTCAGCCCCCATCTGGCCCACCCTCAAAACTAACTGCGAGGGGCGACCCACCATTGACCACAGGAAACTGAATCAACAGGTGCCGCTGTCAGGATGGCACAAGACCCAGCTGGAACAAGAAATGCCCCGAACCAGAGGAGCCACAATCTTCCCTACACTTGATGTGGCCTGTGGATTCTGGACCATTCCGGTGCACCCGGAAAACCAACACAAACTGGCATTCACACTTGGCAACCGTCAGTTCACCTTCAACAGGTATCTGTTCGACTATGCTGACTCACCAGCTGAATTCAACATCTGTTTGAACAAAGCTTGTGCAGACTCTAACTATGCTAGACTCAGTTTCGTGTGCCATCTTCCGTGCTGTAAACAGAATGGTTTCAAAACTGCAAACAACAAGCCAGTCAAACACCAACACCTGTTCCAGCAATGTGATAACATCACAAAAACACACAATGTGACTGTGTACTGGAAGAAGGTAAAAGGACACTCGAAGCTACCAGGTCTAGACAAGGACTTAAAAGATCAAACTGACACCTTTGCCAAAACTGGCGCACTAAACAACAGGCTGTGGTCACTCCCAACCCACCCACCCACATTCAAGGTTGAAGTGATTACATACAGCATAAGAACTTTACTAGCTAAACTGCCTACCTCAGAAACGCTTACTCTGGCTCCGTTGTCTACAAAGACCAACATAGCGGACATGCAGGCTTCTGAAACCTCCATAAGGACTCTGCTTAACCACCTCTCAGACCCCTCCATCCACCCTGGCAACCAGTCTACAGTCACTGACAACCAACGCCCCAGACCACTGCATGATACAAAGGGCATGCTGCGTGCACAGAAAAACATTGTGGGTTGTGCACCGTCTGACATCACAATGCCAGGGCTTGTAATGCCATGGAGCAAAAGGGGGAAAATGCCAATATATTTCCATGACTCATCATGTGCTGCACCATGCAGCACCAGAGCCACTGACAAGACACTGAAGCAAGCGTCATGCCAGCAGCAAGATGTGGCAAAACATGGGCCAGGGCGAGCTAAACCCAGTCGCCGCCCACGAAGCAAAGAGACTGCACTGTCCAACCAAAGACAGCCCTCGCTTGTTTCTTCCTCCCCTTTCTCTCTCTCTCTCTCTCTCTCCCTGTTATCTGTACCAGGATGCTGCTGTGGTTTGCGGTGCTGTGCTGTCAGCCAAAGAGAGGACAGCTGCCACCGAGAGAACCACTGAGACTCCTGATCACCGATGACAGAGCATACTACCCCAGCACCGTAACCCAATACAGCTGGACAGGTGTCCGATGGAGAGAGGACTCCCTCACTCACACTGAGGCTGATGTCAAACACATGTTCAGCCAACATGAGAAAGTGACTATTACACAAATGGAGTTAGGTGGACACCACCACCGCTCCAAACAGTTCCCGGGAGCTTTGCCTTAGAGCCGCTGCTGCCGCCAGAACGTTTAACATTGGTATGTCCAGTGTCAATGCAACGAACCAGACCGTAAACTCCACGAAACCGCTGTTTACTGCCTTCCAGAATGACTTTGCCCAGACTCAGCTGGTTACAGCGTTAATGACAGACATGCTGTGGGAGGTTAGCTCCTCCAATGACAGCCTAAACACGGGTAAAACTCCACCATACATGATACCCTTAAGTCTTGTGCTAACTGTCCTGGCTTACGCCATCACCACGCCAGCTGACCTGCTACAAATACACCTGGCCAACTCTCTGGATAACGCCATCCTACTGCACGTCAATTCCAAACAGAGAGAAGTGAATGTGCTCCTGAACCAACCCATCAGCGAGTCAAGCCAAGTCTACAGACTTAAAGACATTGTCAGTGTCAGGTTGTGGGAAAGCAACACCCACACCAAGACACACATTCCAGATGTGGTGGCCTACCACGACAGCGACACACAGCTGTACCTGGCCCCAAACCTGCACATGTGTACTTTGACCAAAGACAGTCATTATCTCTGCCTTAGCAAACCCTTCCTCAGACACAACGCTGAAGGAACCTGCACGTTGCAACCCCTGGTTAGCGACACACGCTGCCCTGCCGAAGCAAAGCCTCGTATACAAGTCACAGAAACGCAAGCAGAGATTGTACGTGACAGATGGCTCGTCAACACTCCTGTGCGTACAGCTACACTGACCTACGACCAACATGACACCGCCACCCGTGTTAACCTGCTTGACCAGAGCATGTGGATTCAAGTACCGAAAGGTGCCACCCAACACATTGACATTACTCCCGTCGACACAGCCCTCCAAGCACTGTCTCGACAGCCCATTCTGAACCTGTCATCTGCGGTCCGAGCCTGGACTGCTGCCGACACTGCACAGTGCATCTCCTCTGTCATTGGTCACAGCCTGACCCTTGGCGTGACCTTCATCCTATACAGGAGACTCAACGAGATGCAAACCTCTACAGCCAAACTCACGACAACCGTGGCTGGAGGTCTCCGATGGAATCCCCGGAAAGGGGTGCCAAGTCAAAGACACCACCGAACTCATCAAGCTGAATCCTCAGCTCCAGGAACCACCTGCCATCATGAACCACCTGCCATCATGATCCACCTGCTACACGACCATCATGATTCACCTGTCATCTGCCCATCCTGATGATTGCCGTCCGATGATGTCCACACAGGGACTTCATCCGACGGAAAGGGGGGATGTAACGGATATGCAGTTCATCGATTCATGGGTTCTGAACTAATGAATCATGGTTCGTTGAATCTAAAACAATGCAAACCCAAAGCTTGTAGATTTTGAATTCAGGCATATAAACCCAACTCTCTCTAAACTAAATGCCTGGCCTGGTGCCAGCCTGGCTGGATTTAAATTATTTACAACACTCTGGACTGAAATTCCAGAGTCACGTGAGCAGCCTCAAAGGAGAAACGAAACACATTCCACAACACACACACACACACACACACACATAAGCACACACACACAATTTACGCTCTTTATGTAAGTCCTTAATAATATGTATTTTGAATAAATATTGTGTGTTGCATAAAGTGGTTAATCCTGTTATGCGAGGATTACAAATTGCTTGTAAATTGGAAATGCTTCTCCTAATTTGATGTTCTCAAATAAGAGTCATGATTCTGTAACCCTACTCCTGACCAGCTCATAAAACTTTATGATCCCACTGGGAAAACAGGACAGTTAAGCTAACTCTTAGAAAAGAGAATAGTACCCTTTTATTTTCTCAATGTATTCTAAATGTATTGAGTATTGCCTTTTTGTGCATTAGATGTTTTCCCCATATAAATTGGAGTATCTGCAGTTTTATCATGTGTTAATCAAACTTTAAATGTGTGTAATTCTGCATATGAATGTAATGTCGTGTTTCTATCAGTTACATATGTAATTTTTGATATCTGTTTAATCGTCATGCTTTGACGGACTCACTTATATAAAGGAAATTAATGAAAAATGTATTAATCTGGAATTACGAACTTGCTAGAATATCACTGCTGAAATCTGATAAGCCATAACTTATTAGACTGGGTGGTTCCCCAGAGACAAAGGAACGTTTTTCCCGCTTCAGATCGCGGACGTTCATTGGTTGTTCACGCAAAAAGAGGCGTGAATCAGGCAAGCCATAAGAACTGACCCAGGAAGTTCCTCCCACTCTTCTGTTTTGTTTTTTCTTGCTCTTCTTTGCGCTCTTGGTCCGCTCTTCTATCGCCGTTGATCTCAGCACGGCGGCTGAGAGAACAGCCGTTCTCATGGCTCCTTCGGGAGCTTTCACCTCCGTAGCTTTCATCTCTGTTGTTTTCATTACTTTTACTTACTAAGTTCCTCTCTACACGAGGAAGACGAATCATTACGTTTGTTAGACCTTTCAAATATTGCGCGATTCCGCAGCAGCCCCGGAAGACACGAAAGAACACGCCTAGCTACAAAGGACCACGCTCACACGCACGCTGGTCTGGCGAGTCACAAAGTGACCACATGCAAGTATCATTCTCTATGGAGATTTAAATGCGAGATATCACTATAATTGATATGAATAATGGAATATTGGCATATTAATGAGTAAATTACAGTGCCTTGTAATGAGTTATTGATATATACAATTGACCTATTTTCATCTTCAATCATTTTAATGTAACTGTCATATGAGATATATATATATATATATATATATATATATATATATATATATATATATATATATATATATATATATATATATATATATATATTAATCATATTCCTGATTAATTATTAAAATTCCCTATATATAATTTGAGTTAATTATAATGTACAACCCAGTGCGGCTACACTAGATTAGTGTACTTTAATCTTATAAATTGATATTGATAAGTCGTGGCCTAATGGTTAGAGAGTCGGACTCCCAATCGAAAGGTTGTGAGTTCGAGTCCCGGGCCGGCAGGAATTGTGGGTGGGGGGAGTGCATGTACAGTTCTCTCTCCACCTTCAATACCATGACTTAGGTGCCCTTGAGCAAGGTATCGAACCCCCAACTGCTCCCCGGGCGCTGCAGCATAAATGGCTGCCCACTGCTCCGGGTGTGTGCTCACAGTGTGTGTGTGTGTGTGTTCACTGCTCTGTGTGTGTGCATTTCGGATGGGTTAAATGCAGAGCACAAATTCTGAGTATGGGTCACCATACTTGGCTGAATGTCATGTCACACTTTGATACATAAGAGACTTAGCACTACTGCACAAATCTTATATTGCTCAAATCCCTTTGAGCAGGATATAATTTGTAGCACATTCAAGCCATGTGAAATTGCTTGGAGTTTTTGACAAGCAGAAACAATACAGTTTGCTAATTTTTATGTATTTTTTTTATCTATTTATTTATTTCTCACAATGGTCTTGCATTTGTTATGTTTCTGTACAGTCTGTGAATCTTTGACTCACTCATCAAACCAGATCTATGGTAAACATAGTGGCATGCTTTAGAGAAGTCTCTCAGGATATATGGAGAATGTTTGGCACAGGAGCTTAATGATGTGTTGCTCTTTGCTTATCTTATCTTACCGACCTCCAGTTGCTTGTTTTATGTAGAACAATAATTTGTGATGAAAGAAATCTGACCACCTTTTCTCCCATTTGCCTTTTTTGTCAGTCACAACATCAAATTCACTGCAACCTTTTGAAAACATTGTCCAGACTTGCTTGCAAAAGTCTTAAAAAATCATTGGAACACAAACAAACACTGATACACATGGATGTGTGTGTAGGTGTGTGTTCAATAAGGTACTCAAGGTGTGCTGGATTCTGAAGGTGTTTCAGGCACAGCGTGACTGTATTTACAATACAGCACACCTTGAATACCTTCTTTCTTTTACAACATACAATATAAATATTAAAGCCAATAATATGTACTGATGCATTCCTTTTTATTTATTTATTTTTAAGTAAAATCATGAATTGCCATCTGCTCAAAAATAGTGGCTGACAATGACAGTGAACTTAGTTTTAGTTACTAAGTAATTACTGAATGAGCATTGAGCATCACATGCTGGCATGATGATCAGTGTTGGGGGTAATGCATTACAAGTAACGCGAGTTACGTACTCAGATTAATTTTTTCAAGTAACTAGTAAAGTAACGCATTACTTTTTAATTTACAAGAAAATATCTGAGTTACTTTTTCAAAAAAGTAACGCCAGTTACTTTGTATTCCCATTTTTTGACTGACAAGCCTCCTGTTCCCATATTGGGAGAAATCGGAAGTATGGAGGTGTTGTGTGCGCTGTGTGAACATGTTACTGTAGTTCTAGACTAAATGTGAATGTGCATTAATTCATCCCACTCACAAAAAAAAACAAAAAACAAAACAGATTTAGTATTCATCAAAATTAATCAAAACAGTGAAATGCAAACTCAGAATATGATGCAAACCTGCAATAACTAAATATATTAAATAACACAAATGTATCTATTCCCATTTTATGAACAGTGTCTTTGCTGCTGACCTTTAATGATCCAGTACTAATAATTAAAAAAATGACTTTAGATAAACTAACAATTGTGCTTCATTGTTTTTTTTTTTTTTGCTGAAGAGTGTTGCACCTTCTTCTCCTGTGTTCTACTGTACAGACGTGAATTTACTTTTCCTTCAGCCTGAGGTTTATTCATTACACTTTTTGGTGTGAAAGGGCTTTTACATTTGCTATAAATAGAACTTCTTATATTAAAAACAATCAAGCCCTGCTCATATTTAAAAAGTAACGTGAAAGTAACGCAAAAGTAATGTAACACATTACTTTCCATAAAAAGTAACTAAGTAACGTATTTAGTTACTTTTTTAGGGAGTAACGCAACATTGTAAGGCATTACTTTTAAAAGTAACTTTCCCCAACACTGATGATGATCCTGAACCAAGATAAATAGATAGATAGATTGATTGATAGATCAATAAGTAATAAGATAAATTCAATAAAATTGAATGTGCACAAGCAAGGATGAGATCAAATTTTCATCAAATAATAATGTTCAAATAATCTCTGCAGAAATCTATAGCATGATAATGGTTTGCATTTCAGCTCTGTTTGAACCAGGTACAAATAGATACAAATCAGAACTGAGCAGATGTGTGTCAGACTCTGTTCAGTATGTTTTCCTCCCCTCCATGCTCCAGTTTGATCATGCCCTTATTTGCTTTTTCCTGTTCCTGTCTTTATTTAGTTTATTCGATTCCAGTTGTTTTTAATTAGTTACTGTGTATTTAAAGTGTGTTCTGTCCCTTGTTTCCCGTCCACTGTTAATTGTCATTTTGTTTTCTGTGTTTCCAGTTTTCCTGTGTTCCCAGCTTTGTCTTATCATTTAAGTGTTTTGAATTTGCTTTACTCTTCATCTCCTCGCTCATTCGTTCCCGTGTGTGAATCATGACAATGTGAGCACTTTGGAAGTCTTTCATCTCTTTACATTTACAGAATTTTGAGCACATTGATATTTGTCTTTATGGAAGTAAAAAACAGAAAACAAAAAACAAAACAGCTTGAATAGTATAGAATCTGTAACACCTATTTTGATTTTTTAGATGCAGTGTGTAGCTTCTTCTTTGTTGAAATGAACTAATGTACTATTCTGTTGCATGACTTACTGCTGGAATCTGTGTTGCTCTTGGAAGTTTCTGCTTGTTCAGTCTGAGGTCCAAAGCAATTCAGGTGGCTGTTGCTAATGATTGACTCTTTCTGTTTGGGATTGTGCACAAATATGATTTTATACAGTATGCTGTATTTGTAATAGAGTGGGATTTAAGCACTTAATGGCTCTCGGCTCTTTGTGCATCTGCCTCTCTGAGCATGTAGATCAAAACTTACTCAAGCAACCAGCCTCAATCCATGGGACTTCCTCTGGCTTTAAGAGAGAAATCTCATCCCCTGCTGGGCTGACTGTAAATATGATCTAACAGTAAGCCTGACCTGTTGACCAATTCAAGAGGATGGAAATATTTGAGGACATATTTTCTTTCTGAAATGTTGGAGTCACTTTATAATTCTCTTTTAGTCTGTATTTGCCATAAATTGATGGATAAATCTCTCCCTTTCTCTTTGTAGTAGTAGCTTGCTAAGATAAATAATTTCTCATACTTAACATCAGGGATTTTAACAGACCTTATAAAAGGGATAATTCACCCAAAATGAACATGCATCATATCATCATGTACTCACACAAATGTTGTTCAAAACCTGTACTGTTACAGTAGTAACCATAATTAATTTTGTTGTGAACAATGGGCTTTTTCTAACTAATTAAAACATTATGTAGTATATATATATATATATTTTCATCTGTTTTAATATTGTGGGTTAATTTGCTGGTCTCTACATTATAGCTCTGTTCTATCCTTGTATCCAAATAGCATTTAACACTTTGGTAACACTTTATAATAACTCTCATTAATAAATAATTAGCAAACTTTATATAAAGCTTAACAGATCATTAGTTATTTTCAAAAAGCGTGAAACATCACAATGTGCTTATTTGTGTTTATTAATAAAAGTTTTTGAATTTTACCTATTTGATTAATAGATTCAATTCATACGGTCAATGGTGTACAGGGATCAATTTATTTACTACTATGGAAACATGGTTCAGTATATTTATCACATTGTTTTGATAAATGAACATGCATTTTCTTAAAAAAATAAATATTTTTTTTCTCCTGTTTATGTATGATTCATGTAATATTCTGTTTTATAAAATGCAGGTGTATACTAATTTAAGTGTTGAGGCAATAAAACATGTTTTTCACCCACATTTTAATGTATGTTATAGCTTTATAGCATGCATTTAGCTAAACTTAACGAACCACCCTTTACAGAAATGTTTTTACAATAGCTAAAAATCTAATGTCCATAAAGACACCTATTTATTAGTAAATGTTTGTAAACATTTACAAATGTTGAATTGTCTTTTTAAATTGGGTACTGCAAAAACATGAACAAATGAATAATAAATTATTTGTGAAGATGTGTAAATAGCAGAAGTCTAAAGAACAAATATGTGACCTAAACTAAACAATATGTGCATTATGTAATATTTGAAATGAAGTGTAATGGTGTTTGATAACATTCAAAACTACAGTACATTAACAAATACGCTTATAATCATTGTATAATTTTTAATATCATTTGTAGATTTTGAAAAAGAGCATGATCATATGAACTGAAGGATTGCAGACATTTGTAAGCATTTTAATTTACATGAAATAATGATCTGTTAATCATAACTAATGTTTATTAGGTCCAATAGTAAATATTAACAATCTCATTATCTCATATTTCTAGTGATGTAAATATATATTAATGATCCATTAAGCATTATATAATTTTTGTTAATGATTTATTAATTAAATTTATTACAAGTAGCAGCCACCAAAAGACCATAACAATCACCTACTGATATCCTAGCAACCACCAAAAACAGCATAGCAACAGCATAGTAACACTTTGCAAACCCTAGCATTTATTTATTTATGTGGTAGACCAGCTGAAAATGTAAATGTAAATTATTGCAGCTCAGATAACTCAAATCACAGAATGTAAAATCATATTATGAAGCTCTTTAAATTTTTAGATATAGCAAGAAACGAGGATCTGTATTTTTTAAAACTCTAAACATACTTTTGACAATCAGCCAGTATCACTATTCAGTTCCTTGTGGGAAATGATGCATAATTGGATAATTATGCAGTATGCCAATGGATCATCCTTTATGGACATATGAAATTAGTGTAAAAAGCATCTGTGTGGATTTAACAGCCAGATAACTTCATAAACACATCAAATGCTATTTAATATGATATGAAGAATGGTCTTTCCAGCTCATGAAGGTTGGTAACTATGATGTTGTTTGCAGAGCTGATGACTTGAAAAAGTGGCTCCTTGTGACAGGTTTAGCCTCAAACCAATTTCAGCCTGTTCTTTTTTTTGAAAGTGTTATATGACAAGGTCATAATCGTGGATGTTCTTCTTCTTCTTTTTTTTTTAAACTGTAATTCTTTGTGGTATTTGCAAAGGAAAGCATCTGATTCAAATTATTCAAAGGGTTAAATGGTTAGTTCACCCGAAAATGAAAGTTCTTTCATCAATTACTCACCCTCATGTAGATAAGTGGCTAACAATATCCTGAAGTTGAAGCAAATGGAAAATCCAGATAACAGCAATAGCCCAGGCAGGGACAAACAGAGTCCAAAACAGCAAGACAAAAGGGTAAAACAAATCAAACCAAACATCACAGGCAAGAATCTAAAAACAAGAAAACAGTCAAGGCGAGAATAAACAAGAACTGGCTCTGTAGAGTAGCTAGCGCTGAATGAGGGATGAGCGCTAAACAATACTCAGCAACTTGAGCAGGATCTGATTGTGTATTATATAGTGGGTGTAATCGCTTTAAGGTGAGCAGGAGATTGGTGACCGCTGTGACAGCTGTGGGAAATGTAGTCCAGGGTATAGTGTAACAGTTACTGTGGTGCAAGAATCCATATGGCGGATGAATGACCTCTGGTGGTGATCAGACTAAAGTCCATGGACAGGATTCATAACATAGCCCTCCCCTAAGGAGCGGCTTCCAGATGCTCCTAAAACAGTAAACTCCATGAGGGTGGTGGAGTGGAAGTGGAGCAGGGGGAGGGATGGAGGGCCAGGTCCACATGGAAGTGGAGAGATGGAGGACTGAGGTAGAGTTGCCAGAGCAGAGCACTAAATCATAACCAGCAAAGCAGGAAGCCAGGGCGGAGCAGCGAACCAGGGTGGAGCCAGCAGAGCAGGTGGAGCTGAGGACCACCACAGCCGAGCAGATGGGTCAAAAGGTCCCCACGGCAGTGCAGAAGACCACCAGAGCAGGACAGAAGACCACCAGGCTGGAGCAGACAGAGTAGAAGACCACCAAAGAGGAGCAGAAGACCACCACAGAGGAGCAGAATACCACAAGGTAGGAGCAGACATAGCAGAAGACCACCACGGAGGAGCAGAAGGGACAGACACCCACCACGGCGGAGCAGACGGGACAGAAGCCCTCCACAGCAGAGCAAACGGAGCAGACAGAGCTGAAACACAGAACACAGACAGATACTCTGCAGCCCCAAGGGTTGGAACAGGAGATATAGTGGGCTTATTAACAGTCTCTTTGGAACTGATAGTGGTGAAAGTTCAGTGTTGGTCTTCTTGAGAGTGGCAGGACAGACGGACAGTTCAATAACAGACACATTACTTGAAACTGGATGGGCAGGTAGTTCAAAATCAAAAGCATTGATTGAAATGACATTAACAGACATTTCAGTGACTGAAACTAGACTGGCAGACAATTCACACTCAGACCCATTGATAGAAACTGGACATATAGATGGTTTAAAATCAGAAACATTTGGGAGAAATAGATGGACAGTTCAGTTCATAATTAGACTCAAAACAGAATTTAAATGAACAGACATATCACACACAGCCTCCATGGCTAGTTCAAAACAGAGTTCATAGATGGCCTTCTTGGCCAGAACGGAACAGGCAGAGAGTTCATAGTCTGCCTCCTTGGCTGGAACGGAACAGACAGAGAGTTCATAGATGGCCTCCTTGGCCAGCACGGAACAGGCAGAGAGTTCATATTCTGCCGCCTTGGCTGGAATGGAACAGGCAGAGAGTTCATAGATGGCCTCCTTGGCCGGAAAAGAACAGTCAGAGAGTTCATACGGGGATCTACAGTGGATGTCGCCACCTCCGGAGGTTCTACAGGCGTACCATCAGAAAACAGAGAAAATTCATTAACCTTGTACTTTAGACAGGCAAAGAGTTCAGCAACGGTCCCTTCGACCATGACATGACAGGCTGAAGATGCATTGCTGTGCGCCACACCACGCGAGGAGCTGAAACAAGCACCGCCACTTCAGGAGGTTCTGCAGCATGGGCCCCCACCTCTGGAGAAGCTGCAGCGTGCGCCATCGCCTCGAAAGTATCTGCAGCATCAGCTGATACCTCGGGGGAAATCACAGTGGCCACCACAATTTCTAAAGTTTCAGTGGTGGTGTATGCAGCCCAAATACACCATAAAGTGATCCCCATAGCGGGAAGTGATACAGACATAGGAATTAGTTCAGGAACTGGAGGGCTTGAGAGCGCTGGCTTAGGGGATTCCAGCTGCACGTGCTGACACCAGCAGTGGGTCCTCCATGCTGAATGCCAGTCTGGGATACTGAAGAACAGTCCTGAGTGCAACAGACAGAAAGTGACAGGACTCTGGATGATCAGCTGTGATGTGACGTGACTCTGGACTAACAGCTGAGACGTGACAAGACTTTGGAAGTTCAGCTGAGATGTGACAAGACTCAGGAAGATCGACTGTGACTTGGCTGGACTCAGAAAGATCAGCTGTGACCTGGCTGGACTCGTGAAGATCAGCAGTGACTTGAATTGACTCAGGAAGATCAGCGGTGACTTGACTCAACTCAGGATTGGCAGCTGTGACATAACGGGACTCTGGAAAGTCAGCTGAGAAGTGACGAGACTCTGGAATGTCAGCTGATAAGTGAAAATTCTCTGGAATGTCAGCTGAAAAGTGACGAGTCTCTGAAAGGTCAGCGAAGATGATACTTGACTCAGGAAGACCAAAAGTGACTTGACATGCCTCATTACGATCAACAGTGACTTGACTTGCTTCAGGATGATCAACGGTGACTTGACTGGACTTATGAAGATAAACTGTGATTTGACTTGCCCCATGGCAATCAACTGTGACTTGACATTCCTCATGATGATCAACTGTGAATTGACTTGCCTCATGATGATCAACTGTGACTTGACTTGCATCATGACGATCAACTGTGACTTGATTTTCTTCATGATTATCAACTGTGATTTGACTTGATTTATGACAGTCAACTGTGATCTGACTTTCCTCATGACGATCAACTGTGATTTGACTTGATTCATGACGATCAACCTCTGATTTGACTTGATTCATGACGATAAACTTTGACTTGACTTGACTTTGGAAGATCAACAGTGGCTGCCATTTTGCAATCAGACTCCGCTATTGCCACCATTTTGTGCTTGTGTGCTAATGCGGCTGCCATTTCATGAGTGAGCGTGGTGTCGCTTTCTTCTTCCATGACACCCACAGTGAATGAAGGGCCAACACGCAAAAAAAACATAGTCCAAAAACTGACAGAGTGATAAACGCGGACCCTTGCGTTTAACCTCATATTGTAGAGGTTGATTATGGCCATCACAAAAAAACTATCAAAAGACAGTTCGGTAGGTCTGAATAGTGTGCTATGGCAAAAAATTTGCGAACATAGTTATCCAGCGATCACAGGCCTTGTCGAAGGGCTAACAAAATTACTGCTGTGTCCATACCTGGCCAATGTTCCTCAGAAAATCCGCTGGATCCTTGTGTGGCAGAGTATTCTGTAATGGGGCTGATGAGATGTGAGGCATGTGGATCCATGTGCAAAGCTTTTCTCTTAAACATGGTCAAAACAGGCAAGGGTCAAACAATGTAAAACAGGTACATTGAGAGCAAGTCAGAAGAGTAATCCAAAATGGGTGTGGTCGATTGGTGGCTAACAATATCCTGAGGGTGAAGCAAATGGGGAAATCCAGATAACAACAATAGTCCAGACAGGGGCAAACAGAGTCCGAAACAATACTCAGCAACTTGTGCAGGATCTGAGTGTGCATTATATAGTGGGTGCAATCACTTTAAGGTGATCAGGAGATTGGTGACATCTGTGTGCAATCAGTGTACTGGTTGATGGGAAATGTAGTCCAGGGTATAGTGTAGCAGTTAGTGTGTTGCTAGAATCCATATGTTACGTCTAGTGACAGAAAAAAAAGGCAGAGATTCCAATAGCGAGTAAATAACAGAGGTTTATTATACTCAAGTACTCAACAATGGTAAAAGACAGTTTGGCTGGACAGAGCACAGACGAGTGAAGCAGGGTTTTTTTAATCAGGCAGGCCGGCTGAAGAGACCACTGCTCAGGAGCGACGCAGAGATGCTACGGGCGAACCAAACTGGCGGGATCCAGGAATCCGGAACGAAAAGACAAGACCAGGACACACATGAAACAGCTGGAACTACCAGACACACTGAAACAATCTGACAACACGGCTGGGTGAGACACAGGTTTAAATAGCCCCGGTGATGAGTGCAGCAGGTGGCAGTGATCAGAGTGATAGGTAATCAGTAACCGCGCCTCCAACACAACGTGCACACACAGAGAAGGTGAGACAGTGAATTCATGAACCGTGACACCATATGGCAGATGAGTGACACCTCTGGTGGTGATCAGACTGTCCATGGACAGGACTCATAACTGGTTCATATTTGGAACACAAATTAAGATATTTTTGTTGAAATCTGAGAGCTCTTTGACCATCAATAGACAGCAAGTATATTACCATGATCAATGCACAGAAATGTAGCAACGACATCAGTAAAACAGTCCATGTGACATCAGTGGCTTTGCGAAGCTTCAAGAATATTTTTTTGTGCACAAAGAAAACACAAATATTACTTTATTCAACATTTCTTTTCTTTGAGTTACCGTCTTCTTTCCCCAGAACGTAATCAATGTAATCTGCGTTGTTTACGTTTAGCATGCTCACATTTATTACTGAATGTAAACAAAGTGGATTAGGTCGACAACTGAGTACCAATACAAATTGAGAAATAAAACAGCAAAAATAAAATTATTTCTTAGGGATCATATGAAACTGAAGATTAGAGTAATGGAACGTATAGCTGCACAACAACAAACAATATATAACAAAAATCTAACTGACTGTCTGATGGACTGATAATTATGACTTTCTCCTCTAAAGAACTAGAGAAGGGTGAGTTTCCCATTTCTTCTTATTGATTTCAAATAAATAATTGAATTGCATCAGCCGAGCATTGCCATAGCATCACAATACTGTTTTGTTGCCTTTCATCTTC
Source organism: Carassius carassius (assembly GCF_963082965.1). Taxonomy (NCBI): domain Eukaryota; kingdom Metazoa; phylum Chordata; class Actinopteri; order Cypriniformes; family Cyprinidae; genus Carassius; species Carassius carassius. Next base: position 8,222,135 of record NC_081794.1, read on the forward strand.
TGATATTGTGTGTGTACTAAATTTTGTTCACTACATAAGTTACGCATTAATTATAAGGTCTAAAACAGCATTCTGAATCTGTCCTGAAATTCACTGGTACCCATAAATGGGCTCTTTGAATTTGTGCTGAAAGATATTAGAGGGGACCTGTAGCTTTTGTTATGTGCTAATGAATGTACTCTACAGAGAAAGACACTGCAGTAACGTCTGCCAAGAAACATGGAGATCGGATGAGAGAGGGAGACAGAGAGCAAAAGAGAGAAAGATATTAATTCAGCCATCACTCTTTCTTCCTAGGTCTCATCAATTAGCAGCACTCTGAAGCTTGGCAGAGTGAACAGAGCTGCTCTCTGCCTCATGCCTTTAATCAGAACCAAGATATACAGCTCACCCTAGCAACACATCGTACAAACACACACACACGCACACACACACACACACACACACAAATGAAATGATTAATGCACACGCGCACATGCACTTACCCATATAATAATATGCACATACACATAAGGAAATAACGTTAACCTTGACCTGCAAGGCAAAGTGTTTCGGTAATGTATCAAATTAAATTGTTCAAACGAACAGTCTGTCATCATTTACTCAGCCTCATTGTGTCGTTCCAAAGTGGTATGATATATTCCAAATCATCTGAAGCCATACAGTAGCTTCATATAAAGAACTGGAAGAAATTTACATCTTTCAATGAAAACCTTTGAAATCCCTGATGAAATTTAATTGCACATCCTACTATTCATACTCAAAAGCACCACACAACAGGTAGGAGGCACTTGAAAACCAAAGATATGACATGTTGAAAGTTTTTGTGTGATTGAGAATCCAAAATGTGCAATTTCTATGATGTTACAAAACATAATTCCATATTCCACAGTCATCTGTACAACATGGCTGTAAGGGTGTCAAAACCAACTTCACAATAATTTGAATCTATTTTACATTTCGGCAAATTGTTGGTTAAGTTGTATAAACTATGACGATCTCATTTATATGAATTTGTATGAATTTCTTTCTTAATTTTTTTGTATGATCTGCCTGATCTGAGTATGTTTAGTGGTGGGGTTATGGACCTTCATGCTTACTTTTATTTCTAAAATTTTTACGTTTTTGTTCAATTCACATCATATAAATTCAAATGAAATTGCTACTTTGTGAAATAGTTATGTTTTCCTGTAAGACGGAGTAGTCAAAACTCACTGTGTCTCCCAAAGCCCCAAATAAGCACAACCAATAGTCGGCATTGGTGGAACTTTTATTTTATTTTATAAACCTGTCTATGAATGGTTAAGATGGTTAAGATGGCGCCTGTGCGAGTGGCATGCCGTCTATCATTCCCTACTTTGTTTTATCTTTGGCTGTTTTTATGTGCTCTTATACCCTTATATCATACGGAGCCTATTATTTATGATCGTCAGAAACTCCTGGACATTCACAGTTATTGCATGGATGGTTTTAATGCGGAATTGGGGAATTTCGCAGATAATACCTACAGGAGCACTCTCGAGGGCATTCCTGAGTTTCTTCGTCGTTGGCCATTGGATGTTATTCCCCGAGGAAACGTCGGAGAAGACGTGGGAAACGCAGCGGAACACTGGTCAGTCTAAAGATCTATCTGCGAGGTGGTCTCCGTAAGATCTCCATGTCTCGGCCATGGACCGAGGATCTGATCAGCTTCCCGGTTCAATATACGCCGGTCCCGACATCTCGCTGGCTCACATATATTCAGTCTAACTCCCTTGCTTCTCCCAACTTCCCGGTTCGACTACAACAGGATTCTGACACTCGGATTATTGCTCGACTTCGTCCGATGGGAGTAAATTCTTCGAATCTTCGCCCTCTGAGGAAAGCTTCATCTCCGGACAGCATCTTGCTTTCTCCTAAAATGGCACTGATCAATGCTCACTCCGTGGTCAATAAGACATTTATTTTACATGATTTTATAACATCTAACAACCTTGATTTAATGTTTATCACCAAAACCTGGATGAAGGTAGGAGATTTGAGCCCTTACTCTGAACTTGTTCCAAATGACTATTGCTTTTATAACTCTCCCCGTCCGGCTGGTAGGGGTGGAGGGCTAGCAGTTATCGCTAAAGAAAGTTTTGGAGCATGTTGCCAAATGCTACCCTCCATTAACCCTACAAGCTTTGAAGTTAAACTATTAATACTTAACTGGACTCAACCTATTGTTTTAGCCTTAATATATCGGCCTCCGCATTTGACGAAGGACTTTATGGAAGAATTCACTGAGCTTGTTGGGGATTTAATTATTACTTATGATCGGATTTTATTGTTAGGTGATTTTAATGTACATCTATGCTGTGCTTCGGATCACTTAGCATCGGAGTTTTTGAATATCATTGATTCTTTTAATCTGATGCAGTGGGTTAAAGAACCCACACACAAACGTGGTCATATGTTGGACTTAATATTGTCTTTTGGACTCTCAATAACTGATACGGAAGTGATTGAACTACCCATCTCTGATTATTTTCCTATCATATTTAAACTGGCTCTTCCAGCTATGCCTTACATGACTGTCTCTGACTTAAAACAGGTTAGAGTGTATTCACCGTGATTTTGCGAGGCTTTCACTGAACGTTATAATGAAATCACTTCCTCAGTGTCCTATGAATCCTTATTATTAGATCTAGTTGTTGAGCAACATCTTGAATCCCTAAACACTGTATGGTTGGAGATTTTAAATGCTGTTGCACCCTATAGGTTGCTAAAGGCGCAACATAAAGCTGAGCCTTGGTTAGATCAAGATATCCACTCCCTGAGACAATTATGTAGGAAAGCAGAAAGAAAATGGAAGAAAGACAAACTTCAAATATCCTTTACCATACTTAAAGAATGTTTATGGACATATCAGAGTGCATTTAAGAAGGCCAAGTCTCTTTATTTTTCTAATCTGATCGAGGAGCATCATCAAAGTCCTAGAGTTCTTTTTTCGATTATCAATTCAGTATTACATCCCCCTGTACAGACGTTCCGTAATCCTACTAAAGCATTATGTGAAAATTTTCTAAATTACTTCGAGACAAAAATTATAAATCTAAGAGTTCAAATACAAGACACCAGTGACGATAAATTGACTTCAATGACTCCATTGGCTTCTTGGACTACTTTTAATTCTATTTCCTTAGACTCATTAAAAGAAATAGTTTTAAAACTAAAAACCTCTTCTAGTCCCCTTGACACTATGCACCCCCGCTATCTGAAGTTATTAATTGATATTGTAGGACCTGGCCTTGTAACTTTACTTAATAAATGCTTGGAGTCAGGGATTATCCCTGATAGTTTAAAAAGGGCCACTGTGACTCCAGTGCTAAAGAAACCCACACTTGATACATCTATCTTAGCAAATTTTCGCCCTTTGTCTGTCCTTCCGTTTATTTCTAAGGTGTTGGAAAAAATTGTCTCTCTGCAACTTCAGTCTTTCCTATCCACAAATCATATATATGAGATCTTTCAATCAGACTTCAAATCATTACATAGTACTGAAACGGCCCTTATTAGAGTCTTAAATGACATCTTAATGATTACTGATTCGGGAGCTTCTGTCATTTTAATTATGCTGGACTTGTCTTCAGCTTTTGATACTGTTGATCACGGAATTCTCATCTCCCGACTGGAGTCCTATGTGGGTTTAGGCGGGGTAGTGTTAAACTGGTTTAAATCTTTCCTAACAAACATAACTTTTTCTGTTAAAATTGGAAATTTTACTTCATCATTACGCAAGCTATCCTGTGGCGTACCACAAGGATCTGTTCTTGCACCCACTCTGTTTTCTTTATATTTACTTCCCTTGGGATCCATTTTCAGGAAACATAATGTAGCCTTCCATTGTTACGCTGATGACATGCAAATTTATCTTCCTTTGACAAGCGGTAATGAGAATGCTGTTAGTAACTTATCAGCGTGTTTGAATGATGTAAAGGCATGGCTCTCAAAAAAAATTCTTTTTTTGAACTCAGATAAATCGGAAGCTATTGTGTTCTGCCCTACCGAGCAAAGAAGGAAATATTTACCTAACCTTGATCTTTTAAATTTCACTATCTCAGCAAAGGTTAGGAATTTAGGTGTGGTAATAGACAACAATTACAATTTGATAGGCAAATTGCCTCGGTAGTGGGCTCTAGTTTCTTTCATCTACGCTCTTTTTCCAAAATTAAATCTTTCCTATCCAATGATTCTCTTGAAGTTGCTATTCATGCCTTTATAACATCCAGGCTAGATTATTGCAACTCTCTTTATTATGGGATTTCCAAGAATCAAATCTCAAGATTACAAGTTGTTCAGAATGCAGCAGCACGCTTTTTGAAAGGTGGCAAAAATTTTTATCATGTGACACCTCTTTTGAGATCCCTTCACTGGTTACCTGTCCAATATAGAATCGACTATAAAATTTTATTATTAGTCTATAAATCCTTAAATAATCTTGCACCATCGTATTTATCGGATTTACTCCACCCATATACTTCAAAGCGAGAACTGAGATCAGGAAACAAATCCCTCCTTCATATTCCTAGAACCCGCTTGAAAAAGAGGGGAAATAGAGCTTTTGAAGTGGTGGGCCCCACTTTATGGAATAATCTTCCTATTCATCTTAAAATGGCTTCCACTTTATCAGAGTTTTAAACAGCTCTAAAAACATATTTGTTTGGAGTGGCTTTCAATGTGTAATTTACTTTAATTGATTGTTGATAGTGACGTTGTTGGTACATTACATATTTTATCGTGATTACTTTTAATGTGTATTTACTTGAACTAACTTTTAATGCACTATATTTGATTGCTGATAGTGACGTAGCTGGTTAGTATGTATTTTGTCGTGATTACTGTACAGCACTTTGGTCGGCTAAAAACCGGAAGTAAATGTGCTCTAGAAATAAACAAACTTGAACTTGAACTTGAAACCTGTTTGTAAATAGTCATTATTTTTGCAGTTCCATTTGGTACATCTAGCAGTACAGAAATTACCTGTTACCTTTAAATTGAGGTCTGTTCATCCCACAAAACTTTTTTGGTCCTTTGGAGCATTTTATAATTTTATATATTATTTGCTTTATATATATATATATATATATATATATATTGGAAATGTGCAGTGTGAATGTTCTGATAAATGTCTTGTTTTTCATAAAACAAAACAAAGACAATGATTACAAAAATATTAATTTTAATTTTGGGGTAAACTATCCTGTTAACAACATAGGTTTGTGTTTTTACATCAGTCATCTTTTAAAATAAGCTTTATTAATTCATTATGTTAAAAGTTTATGACTGAGTAAATTTTTTTTATGCGTAAATGAATATTGAATGTAAAAATCACAGAGTTGGCTAATGCAGGCATACTCATTATTTGCCCAGAGGGTAGTGTAGTGTGTAGTGAATCTAAAGTCTTTTGTTTTGTTATTCTCTTTTTTGCTTCACTAACAGGATCTCTTATAACCCTGAACATGTAATGAGTAATAGACCCATCCACTCCCACTCTTCTTCAAAGCACCAAACAAATTTGCAAGTTCTCACTTGCAGTTAAAACACACTGATAAGCCACAGCTATTTCAGTCATTTTGGAGCTCATTTAATATTCTTCCTTGCGTTCCTACTCAGAGAAACTTGGCAGGAAAGTCTCTGAATGATCGAACAACCACATTGCATGAAGCTTAATTAAATTAAGGAGTTGAAGAGATGAGAAAGAGATTGTGTTTATGTGCATGTGTGAGGGTGTGTGTGTATGTCAAGGTCAAAAAAGCTGAAGAAAATAGACTGTACTACACTAAAACTATGTTGTATTGTGTTGCATCATTTATAAAGGTCTGACAAGCTGTGTGATTGGCAAAGCAGCCTGAAACAGAAGAAACTGTTAAGAAGCTTTTAGTTAGCTAGAGCGTAAAAATCCACAGATTACAGACAGTGTCTACTATAAATGTATTAAAATGTTAATGCAAATTTTTAAAGTTATTAATCATGTCACATCAACGATTGTCAGATGTGTTTTGCAGGGCAACATCTAGAAATGTTTTTGTATTTAAGGCTCATAACTTTCCCCTAGGGTCTTTTTTCTACCACTGTCATTGTATTTATAGTAAGTTTGAATGCAGTGGCATTGGTGAATCACACAAAAGAACATTAAAAAAAAAAGTAATACCCATTCAGCTACGCTGCCGAAAGGAACAGAGATGAGAATAATCGAAAGAATCTTAATTAATCCAACATGGAGAACAGGAAGAGACAAATGCATAACTTGTAGTCCTGACAAAACTGAACTGAAAGGACTAGGGTTTTAAAGGCAGGATAATGGGGGAAAACACAGGCATAAGGAATGACTAAATTAACAGGGACATGGAACACATGGGGAAGAAACTAGACACACCTCACGGAAGGTGCGTCCTCACACCGTAGGCAACAACAGGATGCATAGGTAGGAGCTTGGGAGGAGAATCCAGTGGAGGACAGACCCCTGGGAGGGGGCCGGCAGACAGAGACCATGGAGGGAGGATCCAGTAGAAGCTTGGAGCAGGAGGAGTCCAGCTGGACCCACGCCACAGCCTTAATGACAGCCCAAGGTGGAGCCGACAGTGGGAGGAGCCATGGAGGAGGAATGGCCACTGACTTCAGGGGCCCAACCAACTGCAGCGGCGCAGGTGGAGGAGCCTGAGGCAGAAAGCCAATGAGCCGGGGGATGCCGAGGATACGGGGGCCAGGGTGGAGCCGAGGGCTCTGGCTACCGAGGCAGAGATCCAGAGATCTGCGGCAGAGCCAGAGTGACTGAGGACCAAGGTGGAGCTGGCAGGAGGAAGGAGCCCAATGGAGCTGGTGGGACAGAGCGACTAGGCCAGTGGTCGACACCCAACCAAGGCCAGTGGAGCTGATGGATCGATGGTTGGCAGAGGAGTGGATTAGGTGAGATCCTTCATGGGGCATATGGTAAGAGGGGACCCATTTCTCGCTAGAGTCCACTCCACAAAAGCGGCAAATTCCTCCAGAGGACCATCTTCTGATGACGCCGCAAAGCGCATCGTCTGAGTAGCTGGTGATGTGAGCTAATAAAAGGAACTGTCTGGTATGGTCCTCGAGAGATCATCCTTCCTTTTCCAGCAGGCGGAGGAGGAATTTGGGGCGAAGGAGGGGACCCATGAAACACAATGAAAAAAAAAAAACTGAGGAAAAACGTGGAAACAAAATGGAGGAGAGACATGCAATTTACTGTTTTTCAGTCAGGTCTTGTCACGCTACGCTGCTGGAAGGAACACAGAGTCGAGAATAATCGAAAGAGTCTTTATTAATCCAACACAGGGGTAAATCCAACATGGAGAACAGGAGGAAGACACACGTATACCTCACCATTTAAATAATAAAATACATTTAATTTTCAAATAACAGTGAATCGTATGCCATTAAGAAAATGCCACAAAATAATTTACTAGATTAGATAGATATTAACTGATGGATATTTTGTAGAGCATCCTTAATAGCAGCATCTTCTCACCTCCCCTCTTAAATGTTTGGTGTTACAGTGACAGATTGTGATCCTACTGCTATTGTGGCCATCATAATAGTTAATTCATTAAATAAGAGTGAATTTACTGTATTACCATAATATAAAATGTGCTTTTAAAAAGTAAAATTGATTGCCTTTTATAGAAGAGCACACTCTAAAAAAAGATAGTTCTACTTAGAACCATATGGTCTTTTATTATGAAATGGTTTGTTTTACTTAGCAACTTTGCAAATTAGCAAGTAAGCAATATTGAATTTACAATCCATATTATTAGTTCTGATTTATCTGTTAATACTTGGGTTTATGCATAAATATAAACAAGCATAAATATGATCCCATGATGAGTAATCTTTAATTATGTGAACATTGTAAAGGACTCATATATTGTCCATTTACAATAGATACCTGTGGACTTAAAAAATTGGAAGACACACACTATGACTCTTTACTTATTTGCATATTTCTACCCAGACAGATGCTGTCACATCCTCATAAACTGCCAAAACACACACATAATAATAGATATAAAGACATAAATTTTGTGTTTCTATTTGTTTAATGTAATTATTAATTTCATCAAAGTGTCAAATGTTATCAATAATTAATGTATACAGCTAAAAACTGACAGAACAAAACTGACTTTCATTTTTTTTGCTACAATTTCAGTGTGTGTGAGAGTGGGCATGTTTTTGTGACATATCAGGACACATCTTTGTATAATGACATGGGTATGACACAGGTATTACAATGAGAGGGTGACTTATGAGGACATAACCCATGTCCCCATGTTTTCAAAACGCTTATAAACCATTCAGAATGAGTTTCTTCTTCTTTTTTTTTTTAAGAAAGTAAAAATGCACAAAGTGTCCTGTGAGGGTTAGGGTTAGGTGTATGGTTGGTGTAAGGCCATAGAATATACAGTTTGTACAGTATAAAAAACCATTATGCCTATGGGATGTCCCCACTTTTCACAAAAACAAACTGTGTGTGTGTGTGTGTGTGTGTGTGTGTGTTTTGTCAATTCTATTCCACCGCACAGTCCAAGCTTTGATAACTAACGTTTTCCCCAGAGCAGGTATTTTAACAATACCCACTACAACATGTATGGTCATTGAAGCATGCCAAATATTCATTGTTGATTGGCAGACATTCAGATAATCTTTTAAACCGTACAGAAACATTCACAGGAGCTCCACATGCCATGCAATGCTGTCTCCATCAGTTTGGTTCAAATAACAATGCGATTGTGCATTCATCACTCACCAGTGCCAGAAACTGTCACCCAGCATCTCAGAAAGAGTTGTGGGCTTTGTGGCTCGTGTGCTGATATTTTATGACAATGTGTGAGCAACTTGTAATTTGTTTGGTCCAGATATGAAGCCACTACACCCTTGGCGCCTGTTTAATTTAACACTTTGTGGCGTTCACAGTTGGAACAGTATCTCGGTTCAATTTAAAAATGCATAGACAAGAAGGAACAAGCATCAAATATATATATATATATATTTTATAAGACAAAATATGAATAACTTTTTTGTAAGGAAAGCCCGGTGGGAAAATTTTTTAAAGACCTCGACCAATCAAAAGCAAATGATGCTTCAATAGTACTGCAAAGAGGTCATATGCACATTAATTTATATAATTCATCCTTGGACTTGCATATGTATTTGCTTTTTTTCACTGCTATTAGTTGCACTCATGTAGGTAGTTAATTCAGCTGGAACACTATTACAGGCCTTCTTACACCATATACTCAAACATTAATCACAGTACTGCCACAGGTTGCATTCGTTTCCACAACAGCAGCGTTTACACACAAACACATGCTGATAGATAGATAGATAGATAGATAGATAGATAGATAGATAGATAGATAGATAGATAGATAGATAGATAGATAGATAGATAGATAGATAGATAGATAGATAGATAGATCACTCCTAACATTATACCTCAGTGAACATTTCACCACGTTCTGAAATGTCCATCAACAATTGGTCCTAAAATAAATAAATAAATCGGTTTAGGCTGGTTGGCTAGTCTTCTAGTCTGCTCAAAGCACGTTAAAAATGCTGGTTTCGATGTTGGCAGCAGACCAGCTGAAATAGTTTGTCTAAGTCCCCTTGGAAAGTTTGTAAATTCTAATTGGGAAGTTTTAATTACGATGTTAGGTGCGTTTAAATCAGTCGGAGCAAGATTGCATACAATGTCTATACTATTGTTATTATTTTGTACACTGAATTGTTATATCATATGGCTATTCTACTTTAATTTCAACAAATTTGGTTATGCATAATGACTGATTTATTAAATGAAATAACGTTTTCTGATGTGGTAGCCTTAGTGTTATACAGTATTCCGCACTGATCGTCTAAACATAATTTTTTTATCGTTTGGTTCTACTGAATCTATTCACACAGAAGGACAGTTCCGTGCTACCAATATACCTGCAAAAAAAATAAAAATAAATAAATAAATAAATAAAACAAAATAAAAAATTCCAAACCAAGAAAGAAACACAGTACGACAAACCGGAGGTCGTGTTTGGAAGTTTTATTTTGTTGTTGTTTTTTTACAACAAGCGTAAAAGTGGCATCACATTGCTACAATATGGTTCCTTTGAATGATTCCAGACAATTTGCAATATTATTTAGATTCGAAAAACTGGTTGACGTTAAACTGAAGCACTGTGCTCGACGCAGATATGAACATGAAAAGGAGAGAGCTCAGTGCTTGGAGCCTGTTGATTGATCCATTGTAATTATTTTCGTGACCGACAGAGCACAGGAGCTGTCCGCCGGTGTGTGGTGCTGAAAGACATTACATATACTTAACCAAACAATTAAGGGACATTTCTGTTTTTATATTTAACCGCAAGAAATATCCTTTAATTGTAAGAATAAGAATAAAATGTTTCGTCTCTGCTTATGAAGTCTTCAGTCATACCGATGAGTCAATCCAGCGCTGCTCTTCATTTCTCTCTCTGAAGGTTCACTTTCGGCTCTCCATAAATCCGTTCTCATTCTACTGCCATTTGATATCAACATGTTAAAAGTTAAGAGGATACATGACATAATGAAACCTCAAATTAATGGTTAAAATCAAATAAAACTTGGATCATACAAAAACATATGTGAGACCAACATAAGTGCATTTAGTTAAAATGCCGCACGTCTTACATTATAAAAAGTAAAGCTGTACAGTTATTATCTTAAGGAGCTGAATTATGTTTGGACATAAATGAAAATGGGTCATTTGTTTTACAACCTAAAAAAAAATCCCTTAACTGTGTTACATTTATAAAACCCTTATATCCACTGCAAGAGAACCTTGAACGATATACAAAGAACACGCTATCATGAAAACGGCATGTTTCACACAGCCCATAGTTCCAGTCTTCACCGGCACGATCATCTCTGCAACACGTCCTTACAATATCTGAACACCGAATCTAAATGAAACCTTGTTCACGGGGAGAAATGAGCCTTATGTGGAGGATTTCCACGGACTTCTAAACAGCGGTGCTCCGTCTCGCGCCGCGGGAAGGTCGATTTCTCTTTGTGACATTGCACAGCGATTATACTGTATGTGTTAAAATATCCGGTAAAACAAGCAAAAAATTATCTAAAGCACACTTTAACACTCGAAAGAAAGTTATCGTTTCCTTTTGCGCGCAACGAAACATTGAAGTACCATTTTTCCCATGTGGAAATCTCTACGAATATACCATCAATAGCGTCCTGATTGACAGCAAAATGTATGTTTACGAACTTCAATTCAATGTGCAGTAAAATCAACGAAAATAAAAAATGAACCAACAGCACACTTGAACACTCAAAAGAAAGTTACCGCTTCCTTCAATGACTCGGTGAACCGCCGGTTTTTCTTCTTCCACATTTCTTTCCCCACGTTTGCTTTCCCCATGCTTTCACGGGTGGAAATCGATGTAAACATGCCGCGTATAAAAAGACCATGCGCATGAATGGAGCAGAACGAAGGGGTCTCGTTCTTAAAAGTTGAAATGTTCTTGAAAATGCTACGCATATGGCAAAATATTGCGTAAAAATGGCGAGACGCGATTTTTAACAGTCATGGTGCATGTTTACAGAGACCAAAGAATTTGCTCAGACGCAACGCAAAAGCAGAAATGTCTTCTTGAGGCAGCTGCATGTATGTTTAGCGCTGTCCTCTCCTCCTGCTTGGCGCCGAATTCCATCTCTCCGCGTGCGCGCTCGCGCTCGCCCTCTGGAACGAGCGAACAAGCCAGCGAGGGCGCGCGCGCGCGAGGGGTGTCCATCCTCCGCAGTTTGGAGTTTGTGATGTGTCTCAGACTCCGTGAGCGCCGCGCGAGAGCGAGACCTGCGGAGCGAACGCGCCGGATCCTGAAGTGACCGTTACCCTCTAACAGACGACCTGCCTTTCTCCTTCCTGATTTCCACCGTATTTCTTCACAGTGTTCCTCGCACTAGCGCTTTCTTTTAGCGCCAGCTCACTTTTTGTTTTATCACAGGTGCATTTGCGATCCTTTGACGTACTTTTCTCACTCACTGGGAATTTCCGGACATTTGAGGATCGTGTGGATGCGCGGCTTTGGAGAGAAGCGGAGATGGAATTGTTGATAATATACCTTTCTTTTGGGATATTGCAATGCAGTTCGGTGGGAGCCGACTCCATCATTCACATCGGTAAGGAGTGAGCTGTTCAAAGCCTTTATTTGTTGCAAATTATAATATATGTGCCATCCAAAATGAGGACTCTAAGGGAAGTGTGTTGCAGGGGTTGGCGTGAAATATCCATTGTAAATAAGCATCGAAAATGTGCCCTGCTCATCGGGCTGAATATCAATTGGCGCCGACCACTTGTGATGATAACGTCTCTCTTGTTCAGATTGCCGATAGATCCATTGCACTGACAGAGGCATGGACAAGACTAATCTAATTCCAGTCTTAGCAGGTTGTTCACGAGGAACGCTTAATTGTGTAAATCGCATATTTCAGGTAAGTTGGAAAAACAGGAGGCGTCTGTCATAAGAAAGGAGTAAGCCAATGTGTGTGGGTTGCTCTCCCCCTCCCATCTATAAGATTGAACTTTGTATGGAACGTGAGGGAAATCTTAATAAAGGATGCTGAAGTAAATAAATGACAAGAGGAAAAATGCTTATTCTTGGCTATCCCAGGCTGTAAATGTCATCTTAACCAATCCCCATCGCGTGCATTGGACACCCTGTGCATTCTGATCATCTCACCAAATGTGAGGAAAGAAAGATTTTGGCTCTCCAACAGCAGCAAAGAGGGGGAAGAGGGGCTGCTGGGGAAGGCGGCTGTAGGAGGGCAGTTGCATGAAGAAGTCAGATCCAAAAACTCATTTATCGTATCGAATCAGCTGTTGGCTCATTGGAAAGAAGATTTATTGGAATCTGTGAAAAAAGTCACCATATTTGTCATTGGAGATTCTGAAGTAGTTTTGTCTCTAAATTCTATTTGGCCTTCAACAAAGCTACTTGTCATTCTAAACTTTTATATAAAAAAGAAAGAAAAAAAAATCACATCGTTTCCACTGGGCCAGAATTAACCCAGTGGAGTCGGTTGTCATATTATCCTCAACTAGTTTTTAAAAATCAGATGTTGGTTTGTTTAATGAAATCTGTGTTTTAGGTAATTTGCTGCCAAGTATATTTGGCCAAGACCTTGGGAATGATTCAAGAAAGCAGTTTAAGATAGATCGGGCATTCACACATTGAAATCACATGTATTGAATGCATTTTACATGTATTGAGCTGTGGTGGATGCAATATGCAGAGTGAAATGATGCTATATCCCTATGCACACAGAAATATATCTACAGGTTGTTCTCAGATAATTCAGTTTACCTAACAGTTGCATGAGTCTCGATAAGAAAATCCACTTCCATCTCCACCTTAAAAAATCAGGTCTTACAACTTTTTCATCCAGCTCTTACCTTTAAGTGCAGACGAGGGTGTATCTGTGGCCTTGTAATAGGCAGTACTCAAAGGTGCACAGCGCAGGTGAAATAACAAATTCCAGCCTCTCCAGTGCCCAATACTTCCACTTTGTCACATCCGCTCATGTTATCACCCTGACCAAATTCAACTCCGAAGGGCAAAAGAAAAATAGGGCCATCCATTGAATGGAGAGGGGGACATGAAGTGATTTTCAGGGTGGCGTGGTGATTTACAGAGGCAATGACCATCCAAAACTGGTAATTGGAAGGCTAGTACAGGCAGTGTGGATCTGGGCTGCTCTCACTGGCAACTGGAATGAACAGATGCGACACCCCCTATTTCTGCTAAATAAGATGAACACTGCAGTGATACATCAACCAGATTCTACCTGTCTACCTGCCCATCTTATTGGGCTCCTCTACATTTTGACTAAACATAAATGAGGCTTCTCAATGTCTAAAACTGATTTCAAATATCATGCTTCAAATACATTAAGATGCCATACTATGAATTAATCTACATGCAACTTCTTGCACAACTTTATTGTAGGTTGCTTTAATTAGTACCGGCTTGGAATGTAAATGCTTATTTATAACCTCTTTATATTGGCTGTCTTTAACTACTACTGTATACAGTTAACTTTGTTTTGCCATATTTATTGTGTTCTTGTTGTATTACAGAATGTAGATTACTAGGTAATACATAATTTACAGATGTAATTATATGCACACATTTTTCATATTTAATATCACTACACCATAAAAACATGTATGTACACAATAAGTGCATTGTGTTAAATTATTAATGTAGATGTTAGTACATAGTTATATACATTTACAATAAAGTGGGGTCCAGAATGGCTAAGCGGTAAACACTTGAAAAGGACTGAAAAAAAGAAAAAAAAAACCTTTACCTGAAATTTCACAAGTCAATTTAAATATCACTTTTTTTTTTATATAACAGACAGTTATAACATTATCTGACATAATCAGCAGAATTCACCACCAATCCTTATTGTTGAGCCCTGAAATTAATCAAATGATTTCTCATTGCTTATTATTTTATTAAACAAAAGGTGATGAGTAAAAATGCAGGATTTTTAAAAATCATATTTGTTTTTATTGAAACAAACAACACACTTGTTTTAGCCCTGAGCTCTCTGTAGGATGGGTTTCCATAGCTCAACTGGTAGAGCATAGCAACAGAAATGTCAAGGTCATGTGTTCAATCTGAGAGAGCATACACACTGATACATTTTTTAAAAATAAATAAAAATAATAGTAATAATAATAAAAATAATAAGTACCTTGACTGCACTTTTAAGAGGCTTTGGATAAAAGCATCTGCCAAACGGATAGATGTTAATGTTTGTAAAATAATAGGCCTGTGAGCAAGATGAGCCAAGCAAGTCAGTTATCCTTTGTATGCAAATTAGCAATTGCTACGGTTTCTTTGTACGCTTCACTAAGACCCAGATAACTATCTACACATGCCCGCAGGTGCCATTTTTGAGGAGAACGCAGCAAGGGATGATGAGGTGTTTCAGTTGGCGATCTCTGACCTCAGCCTCAATGATGACATTTTGCAGAGCGAGAAAATCACCCACTCCATAAAATATATTGAACCCAACAACCCCTTTCAGGCAGTCCAGGAAGGTAAGTGAATCATCATGTTATGAATCTTGACTCTCGAACTGCATCATTCCCTGATGTCTGTATGTACATGCAAAAAAATGTAACAAAAAAAAAAAAAAAAAACATGCAAGTTGTTGTCTGGCAGTTTGAGTAACCCTCCAACAAGACATCACCAAGTCCAAATGACACACATCGCCAGGGTTTCTGCTTTTTGTTCAGAGCATGCTTGCGGCAAGCCAAGATGTCTTGAAAATGTATGTGTGTTTGTTTAATGCCATCATGAAAGGTGACGTTTGGTTTCAAAGACTTCCACCTGAAGCATCCCCACAGTCTAGTGTCTTCTGTGAAAGAAGAGCTAGGTGGAGGTATTGAGTCAAGCTGGACTCAATAACAATTTTCCACATAATTGCAGTTGAAGATGGGTGCTCTGAAGCCTGAGCTTTCCAAAAGATCATTTTGAAAAGCGAGGAAAAAGAGAATGTCTTCTTCTGAATGGGCTAATGGCAGTTAATGATGCTGGGATTGACAACGAAGACGATGGTGATGATGATGGCAATGATTATTTCCGTTAGAAAATATCCTCCATCACAATATTCATTGATTGTTTTTGGAAATATATCACTGGGATCAATCTAAGTGAGCTATTGACACTCGTATAGCACAATCTTTGCTAAGGTTTCATTTGTCGTTATGCTTCCTCTGCTATTACTTAGACCTTTATCAGCTAGTCCGCAATCATCAAGTACTCGCTGTTTTGTCAAGTCTACACTCTACAGTTTTTTGCTTTTAGTGTTATAGAGGTGTCTTTCAGGTTGGTTTGGTGAGCTGTTTTATTTCCCACATGTCACCATGTCAACCTGAGGAATGACACGAGCACACTTGGAGAACATCCTTATTCTGACAACATCATACGACATTGCAAATGGCACCAGGGGACTTAACTATTTTTAATATAGCTGGTGTTAATATCTAGAATGAAACTGTCTCATGGTATGTTGATTTGTTTCACAGACCAGAGATAAACTTTCATAGCATCTCACTGGTTCAGCTTTACTTATTTGGAGTTACCACTCAAATTCTCCCCAATTATTTATGTTTTTTTTTTTGCCACTGGACCTCTGGTTTATGATCATCTGGCAGTATCTGGATATGTGTGATCTTCGGCATGAATATGTTGTCATAGTAGTGTGGTTGAAATGCAGGACAGTGTGTAAGTACCTAAGCACAGTGATAATGTGCTCTCTTGACTGAATGCCCTGTTGATTTTGGCTCTGTGAATAGATTCCAGGCCATTCAAGACAGCCAATGGAGTTCTTTTTAGTCGTCACAGTTGCCATCTCAAAATGGTAACAGTAGCCCACATTGTGTGCCTGGATGTGCTTGAGGAAAGCATTGGGGCTCCTTTTATTAAGCAGAAGAGCGACATTTTCATTCTGAGGCATTAAAGGGTGACTCTTACTAAATCTGTCAAGCAAGTGTCTGGGTCACCAAACTAGCAGAAAGAAATATCACCACAATGTAAAAACTCTTAATGGTTCTATATCATACAAAATATTATTTTGTGTATATGCATTCATATGCAATACTGGAAAGAAATGAAAGCTTTCATTCATCAAGGACACTTTAAATTGTTCAAAAGTGTATTGCAAATGATTTCCAATAAATGAATAAATTCTCAAATAAATCATATTTTTAAAAATAAATACTGATGCAATGTAACTCAAAAATTTATATTTCTGATAAATTTATACTCAAAGGAGTAAAGGGATAGTTCACACAAAATGTTATTTATTTATTTATTCTGTTCCATGCACACACAGTGTATGGTGATTTCCATTGGACTCTCAAAAATTACTGTAATACAAGTTCTCATTTAAATTCTAGGCAATAAAAACACATATAAAGGCAATACAACACATATTACCATGATACCCACTGTAACACATATTAACACATAATACAATTTCTGTTGCATGTGGGATGAGATATGATTCAGACATGCTTTCCTAAAATCCACTTTACTCATTTTTAACTCGAGAAAGTAACATTATTGAATTTTCACTCCTCAAGATTTTACTTTCTGTGTGCACAATACAGAATAATGTGATGTAGTCAAAAAGCCCGCTAGAGAATCATCTGCTGGTATGACTGAGCTTCACATCAATAATACAAAAATTCTTGTGAATTGTTCATTACATTGCTGCCTTTTGCCTGATTCTATTGCCTGAAGTTGATCTTAGATTAATAACATAACCCTTTTTGAATTTGTATCACTTGCTGCATGTTTCTTTATAATTGACAAATGTGTTATACTTTCATGCTGTATCCCCAGGCTCTCATTTTATACTCAACACCAAGTGTAAAACCTACTACAGAAACAAATGGAGATGGTGTAATGAAACCTACTAGATGAACCCACAAGGTTTTTCATGGTGTCGGTATGTCAGTAAAGATTTGGAGCTTTACCTAAACTGCCTGCCCTCACAAAAGAGTGTGAAATGCCCCGAAAATCTTCAAGCTCCTTAAATGCAGCCATTTTTTTACTATTATAGCATAGCTTCTGTTTTCACAGTCTTTCTTTCTTTGTTAGTTAACTGTGTAATAGCACTCCAATTGCTTTATTATTGGAAAAAGCAATAGTGTGGAATTATCTTCTTTATGTCTTCTGATTTGTGTCACAACTGCATCTAAATATTGTGGTGGATTAAAGGAATAGTTCAGCCAAAAATGTAAATATCCTGAAAAGATTCTCATCCTAATGCCAAGATGTAGATGAGTTTGTTTCTTTCTCTGAACAAATTTGGAGAAAATTAGCATTACATCACTTGCTCACCAATGGATCTTCTGCAATGAATACTGTAGGCGCCGTCAGAATGCGAGTCCAAACAGCTGACGTCCATTAACGTCTTATAAAGAAAGAACCTGCATGTTTTCAAATCTATCATTATGATATTTTTAACTTTAGCTCCATAATATTGCTTTTTCTCCAGTGGAAGTCATCTAATTTAAATAAAAATAGAAATAGATTATTTTTCTGAAAGAAGTGTTATCATGGATTATGCAGTTGTATTTTGGCCATAAGAATGTCTTGATGGCTTTGTTTCTTACAAATTAACAGCTTTTCACTTTCACAAGACTAATTGATGAGTTAATTGATTGACTGGAGCTGTGTGGATTACTTGTGGATTATTGTGAAGTTTTTATCAGTTGTTTGGACTCTCATTCTAACGGCACCCATTCACTGCAGAGGATCCATTGGTGAGCAAGTGAGGCAGTGCTACATTTCTCCAGGTCTTTTCTGATGGAGAAACAAACTTATGTACATCTCAGATGGCTTGAGGCTGAGTACTTTTTCTGCAAATTTTCATTTAATATCACCCTTTCACACATTTTATTGCTTCCTGGAGTGATTCACAGACAAATAATCCATGTACTGTGTACATAATCATATTAACCAACTAGTACATAATTAAAAGCAGACAAGACAGCTCTTCCTCTATTCATCTGGTCTGGTGAAAGTAAGTCATATAGAAAGAGTGACGTGTCTTTAATAATTCACAAATTTTAATAGTGTCTCTCGCTACCACCATTGCTTCCACCAGCCTTAAGGTCTAAGGGAAACCCTTAACACACAAGAAAAATAAAACCAGCAAACATCAAATGGTTTAAGCTGTCGGCAACCATGTTTCTAGCTTGAAGCCATGAGTTCAGAGTTGCTATGGTTTTAAGGAAATCACTCCCACATTTAAGTGCAGCTGCCATTTACAAAACTGCACATTTTTTATGTCATATGATTATTAGAGGGCTAGTTTATGGCTTCTCAAGCTTGGACTTTGCCATCATTTTTGTTCTTTATGCAGATTCACTGGGTGGTTATTTTGAGACTGAGGTGTCCCTTTAATTTCTGCTAACCAGCACAAATACAACTAACATGAAATATGCTCCTGTGACTATTAAAGCCACAATGCCTTACCTAGTTTCTTTATGTAAGCCTTTATATTGTAATATTTAGCAAGCAATTTTGTAGAGAGCAGATTAAATCAAATGTAATTAGGCATATATGCCCTCATTTACTAAAGGTTAGTGAGAATAACGTTTTAATGTATTATGCTATTATTACTGTGGCAAAATGGAGACTTATAAACAGACAATACATTAGACATACACCATATTAATCCTGTAAATCCTGTTAATCCTGTTTATTATCAGATGCAAAAAAAAAGCTTCTTTGTTGAAGGAACCTGTTGTATACATTCTTCTACAATCTTCTGTCATCTGATTTATTTATAATTGCAGCAAGTAAAAGGCATTTTAGTTGATAGTAAAATAAAAAGACACTTATTGGATTGAACCAACTGATATTTATACATCAGGTTTTGAAGAATGTTTATTTAGGGCCTGATTACCTTTGGTGCGAGCCCATGACCATTTTCAGATATAGCCATAGCGCCACCTGCTGGCAACAGGAAGTGATGTGTTTTACACTCTGATGACCACCTCATGCAGATTTGATGACACCAACATTATATTCAGTCAGTCTAATATAAAGGCCTTTGCAATATTAAACTGCGAAGATCATGAGATCTTGAGATCAAGGATTGTGTCTGTGGTGGCCTGACAAATTTCGATGTCTCGCCATGGGAATAGAAGCTGTTGTTACTCAGCCTTACTATGCCTGATTTGCTTCAGACTTCACACGTACGATAAGAGTCCTGGCCTGAACACATCTAAAGGCCAATATTCAATTATAATCATAGCGCCACTTGCTGGCGACAGGAAATGACTTGCTTTACATTAACATAAACATGCAATGTCCAGTCTGCACCAAACTTCACATGTATGGTAAGAGTCCTGGCCTGAAGACATCTAAATGCCAATATTCAGTTACGATCAAAGAGCCACCTGTTGGCAACAGGATATGTCATGCTTTGCACTAACTCAAACATACCATGTTCAATATGCCCCAAAATTCATATGTTTGATAAAAGTGCTGGCCTGAAGACATCTACATGCCAATATCCAGTCAAGTTTTTCATCCTTGAACATGAGCTCCATATTTTCCTATAGCATACTGTAAAGCCTGATGTGTAAAATATGGTGTTCTTTTTTTAAAACACTGCTATTGGCGTGTAAATAACACTGTTTTTGTGAATTATTAATTCAGATGATATCATCCTGCAATCTCTGTGAAACATCTTACGCGTGTTACACTTGTATATTTCGGTTGACATGACCGGCTCAAAGCTGTGACAAAGGATTGGAGGAAATAGTCAGGTTGGTTTGGTTGCAATAAAGATATTTATTAACATAAATAGAAAAATAGATAAAACAATAAATCAACACGATCAAACACAATTTCTTTCAGACACATGATCAATCAAAGAATCAGACAGAACCATGTTTAAAGTAATAACAAAGTCTAAAATAAGAAAAAAAAAAACACAACCAAGAGCAAGCACCCCCATACCAACAGAGCCTAAGATTTATAGAGGGAAGATAGGTGCACACTTTTCACTTGATGAGTCTCCCAACCGCACCCACTGGCCAGCGGTAGCAGGAAAAACAGGAGACCCATTGCGATTGCTTAAAGGGTACATAACATACACAGTTTCACCTAATCTCATGTTAATCTTGAGTACCTATAAAGTAGTACTGCATCCTTCATATATCCAAGAAGTCTTTAGTCTTATCATATTTATAAAAGAAAAATACAGCTCTTTACTTTTAGATTCTTTATGGAAAAAGTCGAGCTCCTGGAGGCGTGCCATGGGCGGAGCTATAATACTGATGTTTCGTGTTCTTTCCAATTAACATATATTCATTATGTGCTGATTTCTAACAAAATACATACATGAATGGGGTCTTTTATCACAGGGACGGCTCCATGTTTTAATAGCAAACGATGTGCAAATCCAGCGTCGACTTGGGCCTTGTTTCTAAAACATTCATCACACAAATGACCAGAACACACAAATGCAATTGATACACTCCGTTGCTGCCCCGGAAAAACAAACTGTATCCACTGTTCATGTAACGCTGGGTTCTTGGGGAAGCTGAACACGGTAAACTTTCCCTCACATCCAAAAACTTACTTATTTGGACGTTTTTGAAGCGCGTTTATGTGCGTGGTCTTGCTCTCCTCTGGTCAATGTGTGTGCGTGGGCGCGCTTTTCTGGGAAAAATGCTCATATAAGGACTTCCGTTTTCGTCTACGTCATTAGATCCACGTTCGAAAAAAAAAAAAAAAAAACGAAACTTGTACCAACCCAGAAGTAAGATTTTCGTCACAGAAATTCTCAGTCATTCTTCTAAATTATTTTTCTTCTAACACTTCTCTTCTCTTTCTCTTCGAACAGTTTGGCCATGTTTAGCATGAGAATCCATCTCTTTAACACTGTGAACAACTCTGAATACACGAAACACCTTTGTACCCCCCCTTTAACATATGCAGTGGTTGAAAGCTTATACTAACAGCAGGGGTTGATATCATGTGTCTAGCCATGGATGCTCATACTTAACAGAGAGAGGACAGAGTCCTCCAAACATCCATGTTGGCTTCCCTGCTGTACTTGCCCATGCTTCTGAGATGACTTGCACAGAGTTGTAATGGAGTTATTTGGATGCCACTGAGAAAGATGAGTCCTTGGACCTTTCTCTCCATTAGAAGATGCTAATGTTAGAGGTTTGAGAAATGACCCACACTGCCGCACATATATTTTTGGCCTGCACTGCTCAGTTTTAAACATGAGTGTGTGGGATGCATATAAATGAAGGAGAAGTGTGTATTCACACACACACATCAACAGCCCACACACACTTGAGACAAACTAACATATGGACCCTTATTCTGGGCTGTGTGGGCCGAGCATCAATCCTCCGCTGACCATAGAGAGAAGTGAGAAGTGAAGTGAAGAGAAGTGAAGTGAGATTCAGCCAAGTATGGTGACCCATACTCAGAATTTGTGCTCTGCATTTAACCCATCCGAAATGCACACACACAGAGCAGTGAACACACACACACACACACACTGTGAGCACACACCCGGAGCAGTGGGCAGCCATTTATGCTGCGGCGCCCGGGGAGCAGTTGGGGGTTCGATGCCTTGCTCAAGGGAACCTAAGTCGTGGTATTGAGGGTGGAGAGAGAACTGTACATGCACTCCCCCCACCCACAATTCCTGCCAGCCCGGGACTCGAACTCACAACCTTTCGATTGGGAGTCCGACTCTCTAACCATTAGGCCACGACTTCCCACTATGACACTGGATGGCTGATGGGCTGTTTTAGTGAGGGTTCCTGATTCTGTGATTCACCCTTGAATTAAATTGCACAGTATGAGACCTTAAATGCACTTTAAACACAAATAAATGAAGTTAATTATCTTGTTACCAAGGCTAGCCATTTGATTGCCAAATTGCACAGTGTTTCTGTAAAAACAACATCTTTGTGCACACTGGGCAGCACCCTGTATATTTCTGTGAGTAGAATGTTTTCATGGCTAACTTCCTTTTTTCATGCAGAAACATAATTTGAATTTGTCTGTCATTTGCAGATATTGCCTTCATTACTTGGCTCAGTTCTGTGTTTGAAAGCTGGTTGATTAAGACATTTTTAATCGCTGTCAGAAGCTCTCCACATGGATCACTCACAATTACAAAATTGTGATTTTGCCAAGTAGGACATGTTCCTGGATAAACATCTTTATCGGTCCTTGAACAGCTTTCCTAGAGAGCAACAAAGATGTTTAAATTATGTTATATTAATTATTAATTAATTATAATTAATTAATATAATTATATAATTAATTAATTAATTAATTAATTATATATATATATACACACACACACTCACACACGCACACACACGCACACACACACACACACACACACACACACACACACACACAGTTTTTCAATATATTAACATAATAAAGAATTAATTATTGTCATTTTTATATTACTATGAAAAAAGTTGCACTTAATGCTATGACAGTTTAATAAAAATTTAATGCTACTAAAATATTCCAATGTTTCCAGACTCCAGAAGACAAGGAGAGAAATTATATAAGTAATATGTAAATGTAAATGTGCATATATATATATATATATTAATATATATATATATATATATATATATATATATATATATATATATATATATATATATATATATATATATATATATATCATTATAGAGTCTTTAAAAATGAAAGGTCAATTAAAGTCATTGTAATTTTACAATGTTGCTTTTTTTATACTGTCAGCAAAACATTGCAAATCTATTGTGAATATTCAGTTTATCATCCAACCCTTGTTATTATTGTTTGTTTCTTATTTGAATATTAATACTGGAATTAACAAAAGGTTTTGGTCCTGAAATGCATGCTTTTCTGTAAAAAAATTTACCAAAACCATTTCAAAACCCAAGAACGTTTTTTTGTTTTGTTTTTTTTTTTCATTTTGAGTATCAACATAAATGCCTCTGGATCTACCTTCAACTATATTAAAATATCCTGATGCATCCTTTCTGTCAAAATCATGGTGACCTCTTCTTTAAAATGAGCCAAAATTGCTGCAGGACCCAAGCACCTTTTCTTTTTCATTTTGAGCATCATCAGAAATTCCTGCAGTTGTACCTGTAACTACATTAGAAAACCATGATGGATAGGATTTACAATAAGTACAGCTAAAATTGAGAAAAAACTTGCTTTAGATTTTTGCAGCATTATCATGGCACAGTGAAAAATAGTAACTAGCATTCAGCAATAGTATATAGCATCTGCATTCCTCTAGCTCAAGCAGTAGAACATACCACTAGCAAAATCAAGTTTGGGTTTGATTCCAAAGGAATGCATTAAAAAAAAAATTAATAAAACAATTTATACCACCTTAAAAATTCAATGCATATTGCTTTGAATAAAAGAGTCTGCCAAATGCATAAATGTAAATAGTATCCAAAGCCTGAGCTTAGTATCGCTCTCTTCAAGTGTTCTCTCTGAAAATCAAATGCAGCAGAGATGCAGAGGGATGCATAGGATCATGGTATCATGACTGAGCTCTCTCTCCTGGGCAATCGAACCGTGTCCCAATGCAGTTACAGTCAGTGCTGGCTGACACTTCATGTGAAAGATGTCCATTGCATGGGAGAGGAAACAATGCAGGGGAATTAATCAGCCTGCGAAGGATTCACTGATCCATCTATGGCGGCTAGAGTTTAAACAGCCAGAAGCATCACTGAGAAAGGGATAAACATCTGAAAGTGCAAGCCTAGGCCTATCTGACGAGAGATATACTGCTGTGACTGTGCCACGGCTTCATCCATTAGCCCGGCCGGCGCTTCCAAGCAGAGTTGCTGAGATAATTAATTTGCAAACTTTTCCAAGTTTCCATTGCAGTGCATTTAATCTGTGTGCAGTACAGTTTTATAATGGAAAGACAGCATGTCAGGCATGGTATCTGATAAAACACTTCTGTGAGAAAAGGCAGATGGCTGTTAAGGTAACACTGAGTCACAATTTTAAAAACTTGATTTGTGGCTCCACACATATTTGAGACCTTATCGCCGTTTCTTGCTAATTGACTCAGACTCGACCTGTTGGAACAAATCGCTTTTTCTGAGGGTAAGCTTCACCTTTTCTTAATTTAAATGGATCCAGTGTGTAGTGATTTGTTGAGAGAGCTTAAAATGTATTTGGTTAAAAAATCTGATCAGCCTGTGATGTCACTGAAACCAACTCTTTGCCATCCGCCTGTGTGAAGATAAGGACATTAATCATGTCTGGACCTGTTTGATAGCAACCACTGTAGCTGATTTAGGGACTTTGATCACTAGATCAAGAAACTCTTCAGGCCTCTACTGAATAATATCTCTAAAAAAGGAAACAACTAGTGGCATCTATGATGACATGCTGTCTGGCTACAATCCTATATTTAGTTTGTTGCTAAAAATGTTCTTTTTCAGTTAGTTATAAGTAATAAACCAAAAGAGGCCAGTAACAGTGGCTTTACTTTGAAGCTTTGTTGTTTGAGCTATAGATCAATTGTTCCTCTTCAGGAACTCGAGCTGCGTCGAAATGCTTTGGGGAACGCGTTTAGCGTGAGCGACTCTGAATATCATATCTAATCTGTCTCATAGAAGAGCGTGACGTCACGGGCGGGGTGACGTAAGCGACCAGGAAGCTATAAAGGCACGAGCCGCGCAGCTGGCTTCAGCTTCGTGTATTTCAGCAAGCACTCTGTGTGTGCATGTCATTCTGTTTCGTCAGTCTTATTTATTGTTGTTTGTCACTATTAGCTCCTCAAAGAGTAAGCAGTAGTCAAAGAGCAAAGCTAAGACGAGACATCTGAAAGGCGAATCCAGATCGCGTTTCAGATTGTGTGTTCATTACGAGTGGGAATAAACGGTCTGTGCGCGGTCTGCCTGGGATCGAGGTACGCTGTTTTGGCTCTAGAGGGAGCCGACTGCCTGCACTGGTACAAGCCAGTGTGGACGCTTCGATCCCGGAGGACTCTCTCTCTCGCGCCTGCACTCGCTGGGTTCGCAGATAATATCTGCTGGAGGATATGGAGATGGGCGCGTCCCTTTCTCCTACCTCACCCGCCAGATCTGCCAGATGTCCGGGTTTGGAAGCCCGAGTGTTGCGGTCCTTCCCCCCGAGTGACGGCCGTGACGCACCGCCTTTTTTTTTTTTTCTCCGAGGAGATTGAAACGGAAGGCATCGATGAGCTCGCAGTTGCACAAACATAAGCTGCATAAACATCAGTTGCACAGACAACAGTTACACAAGCATCAGTTTCACAAGCATATTATGCCTAACTGTATAACGAGCAGCATTAATAAGGAGCGCAGCTTACGCAGTCAGCTCTCGGGAAAAAATAAGGGGGCTGACTGTGCTTCTTACATATCTAAGGACGGGGCGAAGAGGGCTCTGCCTATCTCCACCCGTGTTCCCTAGATTTAGAGTTCATTCTCAAGGTTCGGAAGCACGCACGGCGGTTCCTTCCCCCTCTGTGAACTCGCAGCTGCAGCTACTTATCTCCGAGGAGATTAATATTGTTTGTGTAAGCAGCTCGCGTGCTGCCGAGGCAACGCGTGTATTACATCATTTCAGTTTGATGTGAATCTTACCAAATCCAGAGCGTCTTTACTCATCTGATTGGTTAACTGCATTAATTCTGAGGAATTAAATTCAGTATTTATCTGACTATGAGAAGTTAGATATGAATTATATCAACAAGGCAGACCGTGTTTACTCGTCTGATTGTTTGTTTGCATTAAATTCTCAGGAATATAATGACATTTATCTCACTCTGAGAAATTATATATACTGGAGGGGCTGCTGGGCAGGAGCAGCCCTCTCAGTCTATCGTCAGAGCGTTGCCGCCCATGCTCCCCCGTGTCGGGACCGGAGGCTGAAGCAACGCTCTGAACCAGGGTTTTCCCATTCAGGGTCTTAAATCGTTCAGTCATGAGATTGAAGTTCAAAATGCTCACGATCAAGCATGTTGTAGGTCAGATCAGGTCCGAGGACTGGTTTGTCACAATTGATCTCAAAGATGCATACTTCCACATAACCATCCTTCCACAACACAGGAAGTTTCTGAGGTTCGCTTTCGGGGGCGAAGGCTACCAATATCGAGTACCTCCCTTCGGCCTTGCACTCTCACCCCGCACGTTCACAAAATGTGTAGATGCGGCTCTGGTTCCCCTGCGCATGCAGGGCATCTGCATTCTCAACTATATCGACGATTGGTTGATTTTAACTCAGTCAGAGCAGGTTGCAGCTCGGCATCGAGATGTCGTTCTTGCACATATGGGGGAGCTGGGTTTGAGACTGAACGCCAAGAAGAGTGTACTTTCTCCAGTTCAGAGAACCACCTATCTAGGCTTAGTATGGCATTCGACCGCGATGCAGGCATGACTGTCCCCTGCTCTTATCGAGTCGATCCTCATCTCAGTCGAGAGAGTCAAAGAAGGCCAGTCACTCACTGTCAAACAATTTCAGAGATTGTTGGGTCTGATGGCAGCTGCGTCCAACATGATACCTCTTGGCCTGCTGTACATGAGACCCCTACAGTGGTGGCTCAAGACCAAGGGATTTTCCCAGAGGGGCAATCCACTTCGTACTATCAAGGTCACGCGGCGCTGCCTCCGTGCCTTAGACATGTGGAAGAAACCTTGGTTCTTGAATCAGGGCCCGGTGCTGGGAGCTCCTTGTAGCCATGTAATACTAGCGACGGATGCATCCCTCACTGGCTGGGGTGCAGTCATGAGTGGCCACCCTGCCCGTGGTCTGTGCAGCGGTTGCCAGTCTAGAAATGCTAGCAGTTTATCTTTCACCTAAGCACTTCCTCCCAGACCTAAGGGGTCACCATGTGTTGGTGCGCACCGACAACACATTGGTAGTCTCTTACATCAACCACCAGGGAGGTCTGCGTTCGCACCCCTTGTACAAGCTGGCACACCAGATCCTTGTGTGGTCCCAGAGCAAACTCCTCTCGTTATGAGCATTATATATTCCTGGGAAACTAAATATGGGAGCAGACATACTGTCCAGGCAGGGGCCGAGGCCCAGGGAATGGAGGCTTCACCCCAAGGTGGTGAAGCAGATATGGAGAGTTTTTGGCAGAGCTCAAGTAGACCTCTTTGCGACTCAAGAAACATCACAATGTCCCCTTTGGTTCTCTCTAGTTCATCCAGCTCCTCTGGAACTTGACGCTATGGTACACACCTGGCCGAGGCTTCGTCTGTACGCCTTTCCCCCTATTGCTCTGCTACTGGGAGTTCTGGCGAGAGTACGCCGGGACGGGGTCCGTCTGTTATTAGTAACCCCGTTCTGGCCGGGCCGAGTATAGTTCGCAGACCTGGTCTCGCTCCTTGACGGCTCTCCATGGGAGATACCGATCAGGACAGACCTATTCTCAAAGGCGCAGGGCACGATAATTCACCCTCGCCCGGAGTTGTGGAAGCTGTGGGTGTGGCCCCTGAGGGGCCACAACTATTGGCAGCTGGTCTCTCAACTGAGGTTGTTTGAGACCCTCCTCCAATCCAGAGCTCCCTCAACGAGGAAACTGTACGCCTTGAGGTGGAAACTCTTCACTTCATGGTGCAGAGACCGCCAGCTAGACCCAGTAAACTGCCCAGCTGGAGTTCCTACAGGCCAGGCTCTCTGCAGGGTTGACCCACTCCACGTTGAAGGTTTACGTGGCGGCCATCGCAGCCTATCACGCCCTTCTCGATGGCCAGTCTTTGGGAAGACACCCCTTAGTTACACGTTTCCTCCACGGTGCGCTGAGGTTGAGACCTCCAGTACGGTCCCGTATTCCCCCGTGGGACTTGGTTGTGGTGTTAGAGGCAATGTGCAAACCTCCGATATCTCAGACAGACATTTGACACTCAAAACCGCCTTTCTGTTGGATATTACCTCTCTGAGGAGAGTAGGAGATCTGCAGGCCCTTTCAGTGGCCCCTACTTATCTTGATTTTGCACCTGGCATGACCAAAGCGTTCATATACCCTCGAGCGGGATATGTTCCTAAGGTTCCCTCCGTCACACCACGACCGGTAGTGCTGCAGGCCTTCTGTCCTCCTCCCTTTCAGGGAGCCCGACCAAGATAATCTAAATTGTGTGTGTTCAGCTCGAGCGCTGGATGCATACGTCCACAGATCTGCCCTGTGGAGAAAAATGGACCAATTGCTTGTATGCTGCGGTTCCCCCAAAAGGGATTTCCCTGCTTCTAAGCAGACTATTAGTCGTTGGATGGTAGAGAATATCAACGCCACCTATGAGTCCTCTGGTCGACCCCCGCTGTCGGGAGCCAAGGCACACTCTACACGGGGTATGGCGGCCTCCAAGGCCTTTCTAACAGGTGAATCCATGCTAGACATCTGCAATGCTGCGGGGTGGTCCATGCCTTCTACTTTTGCAAGATTCTATGGCTTAGACATGCCAGTCACTCCAGGCACTTTAGTCCTCTCGTCCTAAGCTGTGCTCTTTGGATACACACTAGGCAGGGGTTAGGTAGTCTGGCAGCGTGGGTACTCGTTCCCCAAAGCGTTTCGACGCAGCTCGAGTTCCTGAAGAGGAACGTTTCTAGGTTACGTATGTAACCCTAGTTCCTCGAGGGAAAGAGACGCTTAACTAGAGTAACCTAGAGACGTTTTCTCACAATATTGCATGGATACTTTATATCTTGTGTTGATATTATCGCTTATTAATTCCTTATTCATAGATTTTGGTTAAGGTTTAGGTGCATGTCTTAAAAGCTGGATTCTTGGTGAAAACCTACACTACCTATAATCCTAAGGAGAGATCCACCAATCAGGGGCAAGGGCAGTTTTAATTAATTACTGCAAATTGCAACTATGATCCCACAACCATTTTTGATTTGAATACATAATCTGCACTGCTATATACAATTAGTACTTTCAATAATTTTAGCTTCAAATCAAAGTCAGATTACCTGGCCAAATAAAGTCACTTCATTTATAAACATGACAAATAAGGAATACATTACATTTTCAAGTAACAAATAAAATAAGTAAATACATAAAATAAAGATAAAATAAAAAGGATTCTCACAAAACCACGACATATCGATCTATAGTTCAGCCATGTTTGTACCATGAATCTAACTTGATGTAAGTTATCAAAACATGCTTGTACACATTTGTTTCAAGGATTTCCATGTCTTCTTGTGAGTGCACTTAAAAGACCAGAGGGAAAGGAATCTCAGACCCTTTTCAGAGGGTGTGTCGGGGAAAAGGGTCTCATAGGGATGATAGCTTTTATTAAGAGCCTCTTCTTGGTGTATGATTCCACTCTGGACTAAACACACTTAAATGTCAGGGGGATGCAACATCACCCCTGTGGGAGGCCCTGTTCTCCAAGCAGCAAAAAAAAAAAAAAAAGTAAAAAAATTCAATAGGACATGCAAATTATTACAGAAGACAGCTATTTTAACTTACTTCTCCTAAATAAAATGTACTTAATAAGTAAGGTACATACCGTACAACCCTAATAACACAATAATTTGGAATAAAGGTTATAAAAATACTCAATAACAAGGTTTATATATTTATCAGCAATACATTGAGTTTATGTAAAACAGTCTCTCACTGAATCTTGCTAGCCACATATAATTCATGCTTATGCTGTTTTATAATTAACAGATTAATGCTGGTTTTATGAACAATGGGGTGTTCAGTATACTGTATGGTTAACTATAGGGGCCAAAAGTGTCCCATTATATGTTCCACCAATCAACAAATCCTGCATGCAGTCAAGGTAGAACAGCTATAATGCTGATCTTAACATCCAAACACATGTGCCACCACATTTAGCCATAATACGAGTGAGAAAGATGAGCTCTGTGAAAGTGACAGCAAACACAAAAACAGTATAAATAAAACCAGCAAACAGTTCAACAATCATTATCACAGCATAATTTATTCATGCTGCAGTGCACTTCTGGGAACTCCACTACCACATCTATTAGCACAGTTTGTGGATATCATCGTATTACCATCCACAAATTGCACACCTTGCTCAAATATCCTCACACTTGACAGGAAGAAAATAATAAAAAAGCATACTTAATGACTATTTGAGTCTTTGGTGTGCTTGCTGTTTAATGTTTGCATGGCAGAAACAAGTGTCTGTCAAGGCATAAGGCTTGTCAAACTGTCTTATAAATAATATGGGGAAGGAAAGAAAAACTGAGAGCATACTGATAAGATGCAGCTTGAATGTACTGTAAGTCACTTTAGATAAAAGCATCTGTCAAATGCGTAAATGTAAATGTAATGTATGTCGAGATGTAAAGTGAAAATATGAATTTGCAAAGCATTTCTGCAAATCTGTTACACTGAAAAAAATATTTTCATCATTCAAAATCTTTGTTTTCTCATATTTAACTTATCACATGAAAATATGCCATTTTAATTAGATTTTCTTCAAAAATAAGTAAATTCTAAGTAGTCTAAAATGTGCAATGAACTTATCACAGTTGGTTTTTACCCAAAATGTAATTAAATGATTACACTTAAGGTTCACAGTGTTTTACAGTGTGATTGTTTTTGTATTGCATTCTCTTAAAAAAAAAAAAAAAAACCTTTCAGTGTTTTAAAGTCCAAATTGAATGGAATAAAACCACTTTGCATCGTGTACCTAGACTTGACTGGAGTCAAACCTCTTTTTATTTTATTTTTTGTTTGTGAATTATTGTCTCAGACTAAATTTGCACTGGTGTTTTAGGAAAAAAGAATGAGATGAATGATTGAAAATTGAAAAATGAATATTTCATAATAAGTACATTATTTTACTTGACAGCTGGACAATTGCAATACATTTGTTTACATTTTTTTTTCACTTGTGTTGCTTTAATGCTTTTATATTTGAGGAAAACTGAATTTTCTCTGAAAACAGGCTTATGAATGCATTCATTACAAATGCAATGGCATGCTGTAATCAAATGTAGAAAATTATGCAAATGTGAAGATAACACAAAACTGGTGCACATCGACCAAAAGCACGATAAACTACAGAGGTGGTGTTTGCTGTGAGCCACTCTGAGAAGCTGAAAACATCAGATCATGAGCTGATCGTGTGTGCAAAGTTGCGCTTTGAAACACAGCGCAACATAATATAAACCTACTGAATTAAATCACAGCCTTCTGCGATTTGATAAGAGCACTACGCCATCTCTCGCTTTTGATTTTAGTTCGCTTGACAGATGCTTTGCCAAAAGCAATGGAGCAAAGCACAATGTTAGAGACCATTTATGCTATTATAAGAAGTGTATCAGGCTGCCACAGTCTAGGTAATTAATGAGGAACACTGCAGGTTTTATACCAGTGGGGAGCATTTCCATAGTCTGACCTAGGGCCCTACAAATCCAGGCAGCTCAAAACAGCAGTGTTTTGATAGAATCACAGTGTTTACACTTATCAGAAAGTCAGCTTACTTATGATTTACTTATCTCTGCAGGATAAAAGTAATGTTTTAACATTCAAAACTTTACACACATCAAACAAATGGTATTTTTTCTTGTGGCAGATCACTTTGCAAATGCAAATCAATAGGCATCATAATTTATATATTACACTGAAAGGTCACCATGATGGTTTGCAGCGCATTCTCAAGTGAAACGCTTTATACAATATGTCAATAGGTGAGATATCTTTATAGTTACAACCCTCTACATTGAGAGTAAATCATTTGAATATGTGACTAAATCTTCACTCTGGGCGACAAAATGATGTCTAATATTAGCTAATGGCTAATAAATTCTCAGATTTTACTCGCCAGTATGTTAGTTGGAGGCTAAGTATAAGTTTAGCTCAGATGTATGTTCAATCGCTGAACATCTCTCTGACTGAGCGTTTCAGAGTTTCACTCTCCATCAAGCGATCAGTGATATTTCTCAGTTCATCTCAATGGATGCACAGCGTACCTGTGTTTGACGTACCGTAAACTCTACTGTAAAGGTGCACCACTCGCCGTCGCTTTGGTGAGAGCAGAGAGAGTGAGAGAGTCTTACATACATGCAGAATTGATGCACTACATGTAAATGATATACTTTGTTGTATTTTCCTGTTAAAACAACGGAGTTCCTATGATTTTTTTCAGCTTTTAAGAACTGTCTGGTTTTCAGGTAGTGGGTGGAGCTAATGTGCAAATGGCAATTTCATTGGCTGGTGCTCACCTATTATCGTCCCTGTTTTGATTTCAGCTAATCAGTTTGAGCGAAGGCACACAACCTGATTAATATTCATGAATCCAGTAGCTCGCTAATCCTTAGTGCATTTTATAATGTGCTTATTAGTATAATTCGTAGTATTATTATCATCTTATAAGTATTATTGGTAGGGATTCCTTTTTTTTTTTTTTTTTACAGAAAAACTGAATGACCAACCAAGCACTACCACCAGTCCAGTTAAAATGTTCAGTTAAAATATCTATGCATTCATACATCAGAATCAGAATCAGAATCAGAAAGAGCTTTATTGCCAAGTATGCTTGCGCATACAAGGAATTTGTTTTAGTGACATAAGCTTCCAGTAAACAGACACACAACAACACACAGAAAAAAAAAAAAAAAAAATTACGGGAGAATTACAAATTGGCAAATAAATAAGTGTATAAACAATTGTGCTATAAATGATAATGGGATAGGATAATGGATAATGGATACATGGTAATCAAGTTTTAATTCTAATTACTAAAGTTATATCATTAAATAATACTTGATTATCATATTATTATAATGCTTCACTGACTGATGTTAAGAGTGTACTTTCAGATATTTAAAAAGCAGTGCCATTTTAAAAACATATACAGTATATACGTATATATAGTATATAGAATATAACCCTGGCGAGTGGACTAAAATAAAGTACTTGCCAATGGCGATTCAATTGCCAAGGTGTGTATAGAGGGTTGTAGTTCTATAAGTGTGCTTCATCCTTATATTGACTGATTTACAATGGCACAGTTGTTCTTTGAATGTACATCTGCAGTGATAGTTTTACTGAATCTATTGATTTGACAGTTATTTCTTGTTTGGTTAATGCATGTTTGTTCACTCATTTCTATTGGATTCAAGTAATTCTCTTGAATGTGTCTGATACCAATACCATTATAAAACAAATGCAACATATTTGTGTGGTAAGTTGTACGGCTGATAAGATTTGCAGACATCTTGATTTAATTCAGACCACTTTTGGAAGGAACAACAACATCTTGACAAATGTTCCTACCATCTGTGATCTAAGGAAATCGTTGTACTTTTTTTTGTTTTGTTTTTTTACATTCTACCGATTTCTGAGTACCGACTGGCCAGGTTTATGGTGATGTCACATGTGACCTTTGATTGTATGATTTCATACTGTGATGGACACATGAATCATTTACAATGCTCTCAGGTTAATGACCTCCGGGCCAACATGGAACTGTTAAAACACTGCATGAGACTAATGCGGCATTTAATCACATCAGCCTAACAGTATATTTGGAAAATAAATAATGTGAAAAGCCTCTCTGTAACCTGCGGAGTTGTTGTTATAGTACCATGCCCTTTGGTATTACCATGATTTGGAATATTTAGTCACCCACGTTAAGACTCCTGCTGCTAAGCTAATTAGCAATGATACATAGCTTTCCCGCAAGGGCCGTGCGTTTATAAAATCAGAGTCTGGTGAGCCATATTTACTAGGATCCCTGCTATTAAATGCAGTGCATGACTTAGAAACTTGACTAGTTTGGGGCTGGAGGCAGAGGCTGAAGAAAAAAACATAAATTATTCCTTTTAGGATCACACATGACTGTTTCTAATTGTGACAGAATTTGCTGTTTGCAGTATTATTTGATGTCTTTTTTTAGGGAAAATCTGCCAGTTATCATTATTTAATCATGCAACTGGTGTCAGAAAAATTTCCTTACCAGTAATTATAATAATATAATATTTATTTATGTATTTATTTAAAGCATTATATTTGCCACGAATAAATGAAAAGGTGTTTTTTTATGACAGATTTTCTCTTGTAAGATTATGCACTTGTGCACAATAAGGAAGTTAACATGCAGTACTTTTCTATATTCTTTATTTCTTTATATATATATATATATAAAGAAATGAAGAATCATTTTAATCACAAATCAATTTTCATTTTCAAGTTTCTTTTGTCAACTTTAATATTTTTGAAAATTAAATACTTTTATTTTTACACTTCTTACTATTAACAAATATTAACTATGCCTACAACTTTTTCATCAATAAACTCATAATTTGCTCCTTATTGATATTTAGTAAGGCAGTTGTTAAGTTTAGGTATGCAGTTCGATTAAGCGATCTAAAATATGGCCAAAGTGTTACCGATTTTCCAAATAGGATGTACTAAACACACATATGAAGCAGCAATGCAGTATATAAATCAATATAAATTCAAGAAGTAGGATGGTTAAACACGCAAATTATGTGTTGAACACACTACCCTGCAATTCATGGAACATACTAATAAAGTATACATTTTCCCTTCAAGTTTACATTCTATTTGAAAAAAAAAGAAAAAGAAAAAGAAAAATAACCCTGGCAAAAATTGAGTTGAAAGCTTTGGCAACTAATACAGGATTGTTTGAATTTGCATTCATTCTAGCGTTCACAAGACAGATCCTGGAGGGACTAATAAATCTGTTTGACTGACTGTAGTGGATTAAATTCTGAAATTGTGAGGGCATATGGTTGAGAGAAGGAATCCTCATGAATGTTGTGGAAGCAGAAAGATGGCAGAACATTCAGCAGCGGTTCTGGCATCCAAAGAGAGAGAGGGAGCACCAAAGAAGAGAGAACTGAAGGAGGGGATGCCTGAGGGGATTACTGTGGGAGAAGTACGCAGTTCTTCTTTTATGTCACCAGCATTGCACAGTAGATTTAAGACATGAGTAGGGCATAGTTCCCCAAATTGTACAGTTTGTTGTTTAACATATATGTTGTAAATACAGTATGTTTATGCTGGGAAAGCATTTATTCTTATTAAACGATCTTTAGATTAAATCACAATTGAATGCACAATTTTTGTAATGTTTTTTCCTCATTTGGACAGAAAAAAATGGCAGACTTTATACTTACTAGTTCAGATGACAATATCCGCTGAAAATTGTAATTTGAGTCATATTTTCCAAGAAGTAGGCTAGAATCTGTGATTGCGAAGTACAGTAAATATCCACACATGCTCCTCAAAAAATTTGATTCATCCCCGCTGGAGCTGTGGTGGCGCAACATCTATGCAAGGAAGATAATTCCGCAAATATCTGCAATTGCAGGTTTCAAACAGAGGTGGCGACAAAGAGGAAAACTTACAAACTGCAGTTTTAAATAGTGCAGTTTAATTACATTGAACTAAAACTAGGTGTTTAGAAGGCAGCATAATGTTGTTGACTACTGTTTCAAGACGTACATATGTTATGCATCTTAATAGGTATCAGGGAATTTTACGATTATTACAATTTACAAAATATTCCATCAACATGTTTGATTAGTTTATGAGGCAAAATATTATTATTATGCCATTTTAATTAATAAATCATTTATTTAAAAAAAAAATAAATTAAATATACGAGATATGGCAACAATGTTGTGTTAAAGACCATATGACAAAGTGGCTAAGAATACCATTGTCTCTGTAGGAGGCACAATGCCTTCAATTATCAGTTACACGGCTTAACTATTAAACTGTGCAATTAAGCACAGATTGTCTCATCATATCAGCGGGTAGCTATTACCTCTCTGTACAGAGCTTTTAGCAAGTGCTCTGGCACAGTACAAAAACATGGCAAAACTTCCCCGTGTAAAAAAATGACATGAATTATGAAGGGCTTTTGATGGAAAAGAAAGAGCAACCTGTAAGTTCACAAAGCACATAAGCTATCAAAGCCTTTTTTGTGCCTTTTAAACCTTTTAAGTGCTGGCATGGTGTTGAATGATTCATAATTGTTCTCTGTCTAATGTCTGTGACGTTTGCTCTCGTTTTATGTTGCCTGAAAGTTTTTTTTTTTTTTTTACTCTGACTATTTATGCTAATTGTCTCGATTAGCATAGCAAACTGCCTAATGCTAAGCCATTTGAGATGCCTCTCTTGATTTGATAATGAAAATGAGCATCTCTCCAAACTCGCAAGCATGTTTTGGCATGGTGCTATAGGGATGTGCCCTCGGCTGATTACACACTTGTCACAAGGTGACGATCTTTAGGGGCGGAACCAAAATTCGGGAAGTTTGGTTCCGCCCGGAAGCGTTTCCGCCCGGACCGGAAAAACAGAACACCGGAACTTCCGGTAGCGCCGTAAGAAGGAAAATCAGGGAATTCGATGCACCTGTGCCTAGTTAGGGACAGCGGTTGGTGATTGGAGGATACGCTGGACAAGGCAGTACTTAAGGCCAAGTTATTTCCCAGTCTGGGAAGCTCTTTTTGGTGTGTGTGAAGCACTGGGTTGTGCCCGTCTTGGTACGCTGCTGGTAGCTGTCTAACTCTCTCTCTCCCTCAGGCTGGAATTGTATGATTGTGAAGACATCGCGAACCTTAAAGGTTGAGAAGTGAACAGATTATACGGCGAACTGAGACGACGTGAAAAAGGGGATTGGAAGTGGCATTGATGTGAGTACTAAGAGCCAGTCGAAAGTGCCCTGTATATTGACCTGGCGTTGTGTAGATCTCTCCAGGAGGAGGAGGGCGGCCCTACCCCTAATATAGTGTGGTGGGAGAGCCGAAGGAATACTTATTGAAGTAGTCACAACGACGACATCACTAGCTAGGCCGCATATTCCATCGCCAGATCCGAACCAAGCGAAGTGAAGGAAGACGGGTGTCCTTTCCGTACACTGAGTGTGGTGGGTGAGTCTTCGTGCTGTGAAAACTTATAATTTTGACGTGGTGCTGTATATTGCTGTGGGCTGCTGTGTATTGCCGTGTGTCCTGTCAGATAAACCCCCGCCTTCACGCACTTCGGCGTGGGAGGACAAGGAGATTGCTGGTCCTAGCCTAGTTCAGTACAGTATATGTTGTGAGCGTGCTTCAGATCTCCGGAGATAGCACGGTACGCTGTGTCCAGCCCAGAGGTGAAAGCCATCCAAAGCAGAGTAACTGTGTTTTGTGTCCAAGTTGATACCTGTGGAGAGGAAAGGAAAGAGAGTGAGTAACACAAGGAGAAACAGAGGAAACCTGTACTTACAGTGCGCTGTGTTCAGCCCAGAGGTGAGAGCCATTCAAAGCAAACTAACGGTGCTATTGTGCCCAAGTTGATATCTGTGGAGAGAAAAGGAGAGAGAGGGAATAACACGAGGAGGAATAGAGCGAACCCTGTACTTACAGTACGCTGTGTCCAGCCCAGAGGTGAGAGCCATTTAAAGCAAACTAACTGTGCTATTGTGCCCAAGTTGATACCTGTGGAGAGAAAAGGAGAGAGAGAGTGAATAACACGAGGAGGAATAGAGCGAACCCTGTACTTACAGTACGTTGTGTCCAGCCCAGAGGTGAGAGCCATTTAAAGCAAACTAACTGTGCTATTGTGCCCAAGTTGATACCGGTGGAGAGAAAAGGAGAGAGAGGTGAATAACACGAGGAGGAATAGAGCGAACCCTGTACTTACAGTACGCTGTGTCCAGTCCAGAGGTGAGAGCCATTCAAAGCAAACTAACTGTGCTATTGTGCCCAAGTTGATACCTGTGGAGAGAAAAAGAGAGAGAGAGTGAATAACACGAGGAGGAATAGAGCGAACCCTGTACTTACAGTACGCTGTGTCCAGCCCAGAGGTGAGAGCCATTCAAAGCAAACTAACTGTGCTATTGTGCCCAAGTTGATACCTGTGGAGAGAAAAGGAGAGAGAGTGGGTAACACGAGGAGAGACTGAGGAAACCTGTACTTACGCCGCTGCCTGTGGAGAAAGAGAAAGCGAGTGAGCACCCAAGGAACGAACTGTGTGAACCAGTACTTACTGTGAGCTGTAATCAGCGAAGAGGTGAGAGCAGAACCAAGCTGAACTAACTGTGCCTGTGTGTCCCAGCCGTTGCCTGTGGAGAAAGAGAAAGCGAGTGAGCACCCAAGGAACGAACTGTGTGAACCAGTACTTACTGTGAGCTGTAATCAGCGAAGAGGTGAGAGCAAAACCAAGCTGAATTAACTGTGCCTGTGTGTCCCAGCCGTTGCCTGTGGAGAAAGAGAAAGAGCCCGTTGCCTGTGGAGGAAGAGAAAGAGAGTGAGCACCTCGAGAACGAACTGTGTGAACCAGTACTTACCGTGAGCTGTATTCAGCGAAGAGGAGGAAGAAGGAGGGCGCTACGGATACCTAAGACTCAGGCCGGGGCCCGAGTCCCACGCCCCGGATCCCCGTGGCCCCCTTGCTCCCTGACCTCTTCCCGG
Source organism: Carassius carassius (assembly GCF_963082965.1). Taxonomy (NCBI): domain Eukaryota; kingdom Metazoa; phylum Chordata; class Actinopteri; order Cypriniformes; family Cyprinidae; genus Carassius; species Carassius carassius. The sequence goes on from NC_081794.1 coordinate 8,261,170, forward strand.
CCATAGCCCATCTGGAGGGCCGAGTCAGAGTTTAGTTTTAATTGCCCTTTCCCTATTCCCCAAGCTATTTTTAGATATTTAAATAAAGATTGTTTTATCACTTACTTGTTCTCGTGTTGTTTGGCCATTGGGTCGGGTTTGGGGACCTCCTCGAGGTGGAAGTTGAGAAGGGGTGTGGCTTAGTTAAAGCATAGCCAGCCCCTGGGTGTGACAGATTTGGCGTAGTCGGCAGGGTTTCCACCTCGAGTTGAGTAACCAAGGTCGTCCAATGACCGACAACGCGGGGCTTTCAGCCCAACCCCGTGCCATGCCCGTTTTTATGGGGAGCCCCTGGATTCAAAAATATGGGGGGACAGAATCCGAGGTACGATTGTCTGAATGGAAGGCTCAACTAGAGTACTTGGCCGACCTACAGGGCCTTAGTGCAGCCCAGCGGCTTCAATTTGTGTTAAACTCCCTGGATGGAGAAGCGCGGCGAGAGGTGCATGCCGCCCCCGAAGCCGTTAGAGCCAACGCCCAAACCGTGTTCCAGTTCCTCACTGAACAGTATGGTGACCACACCCCCGTAGCTGTCCTTCGCTCCCAGTTCTTCAATTGTAAGCAGGGCCCCCGCCAACCGATTAGAGCTTTCGCCCTGAGGTTGCGAGAGCAATTCGCCCGACTACAGACCCGTCGGGACCACGGGTTGGGAGATGGAGAGACTCTATTGCGGGACCAGTTTCTTCTGGGGTTGAAGGAGGGTCCGGTGAGACAGAGCCTACGTATCCAGTTTCGAAGGGACCCGGGTCTTACGTTCGAAGATCTGAAGAAAGAGGCACTGGCCCTGGAAGGTGATGAGACTGAGGTGAGTGGTTCCCCAGTGTGTGCGGTTGTCAGTGAAGTAGCACCAGCACAACCCGGAGGCCCTGACTGGAAGCAAGCACTGAAGGCTGAACTTTTGAAAGATGTCCGCGATCAGATGTCTGAACTGTCTAAAGCCCTCGTAGGAGAATTGCGCCAAGGATGGGCGCGGGAGGAACCACGGCCGGCGCCCCGAGACCGAGTGTACTCAGAGGGAGGCCGAGAGCCGTTCAGGCGCCCGAACCACTTTAACCGGCCCCGTTTCGAATGGGACGAGCAAGGGCGACCCATCTGTAACCGCTGTGGCAAACCAGGTCACTATAGCCGTCAGTGTGGGCCCCGCAGGGCGTCAGAAGGGGGTTTTTAGGTCGGCCGGCCACTGTGGGTCGTGTGGCCGGGACCCCTCGAGAAGACCCTGGAAGAGGATATGGCTCTAGGAGCCAGATGATTGGGCGTAGCCCCGTGGCGAAGGTGAGAGTGTGCGGCAAGGAGATTCAATGCCTGGTAGACACAGGCTCCCAAGTGACGTTGTTTGCTGAGAGTTTATCCGAAGAAGTGTTTGGGAAACAAGGGGCACCAGGGGCGGAGGCCCCCTGGCTTACTCTGAAGGGCGCAAACGGCCTCGACATCCCATATATTGGCTACCGATTGACGGACCTAGAGGTTCACGGAGTGATGGTCCCCCAGAAAGGTGTGATTATCGTGCAAGACCATTGTCTGGGTGCACATCGAGCCCTGTTGGGCATGAATGTCCTCGCTGATTGCTGGGAAGAGCTATTTCGGGCTAGGCCCGTATCGAAGATACCACCTGCAGAGAGGCCCAAGTGGGAGTGTGTGGTAGCTGACTGTCGAAGGGTGCAAATGAGCCAAGTCCGCAGGGAACAGGAAGAGGTAGGAAGAGTGATGTGTCGTTTTGCTTTGTCTGTCCCCGCAAAAAGTGAGGCTGTTGTGTGGGCGCGAGTACCGCCCCGAAGAGCGGGCCCAGAAGAGTGGGTGCTGGTGGAGCCCCATGTGGATTGTCCACAAGTGGAAGTGGCACGAGGATTATCGACGGTCCGGCGGGGGAGAGTCCCCGTGAGGATACGGAATGTACATCCATACGCGGTGCAACTACATCGGCACCAACGATTAGCCCGTCTGACAACGGTTACATCCCACCAAGTAAGGGAAGAGAGGGATATTAGTTTTCGTCAGGTGTGCCCCACTGTCATCGAGGTGGCCCTGACACAAGTAGACACCCCATGGGGTGGTATGGAGAGGAGTGTGCCGAGCCACCTGGCGGGTGAGTCGTTACAAGGGGAGGATTTAGAGCAAGCACAGACACAGAAGTTACAGGCCCTCCTTCGGAGATGGCAGCATGTGTTCGCCACCCACGACGAAGACTACGGATGCACCCAGGTGGTACAACATCATATACCTACCGGGGATGCAGGGCCCAGCCGGGAGAGGTATCGCCCAATTCCGCCCACTTTGTATACCGAGGTACGTACACTCCTGCAAGGCATGCTGAAGCAAGGAGTTGTTAGGGAAAGCAGCAGCCCGTGGGCGGCCCCCATAGTGCTGGTGCAAAAGAAGACGGGGGCTTGGAGATTCTGCGTGGACTACCGTAAGCTGAACCTCGTGACTAAGAAAGACGCTTTCCCTTTGCCACGGATCGAAGATTCGCTTGCCAGCCTCACGCAGTCGGCATGGTACTCTACCCTAGATTTGGCCAGTGGCTACTGGCAGGTGCAGGTGGCCGAAGCAGACCGGGAGAAGACTGCCTTTACAACCCCGTTTGGACTATTTGAATGGGACCGGATGCCTTTCGGGCTCTGTAACGCTCCGGCCACCTTCCAGCGGCTGATGCAGCGGTGCTTGGGAGGTCAGTTAATGGAGTCAGTATTAGTTTACCTGGATGATGTGATTGTCTACTCCCCAGATTTTGATTCACACCTGAGGCACCTCGAGGAAGTCTTTCGGGCCATGGAGAAGTACGGATTGAAACTACAGCCCAATAAGTGTCACTTACTACGGAGAGAAGTCAACTTTCTGGGCCACGTGGTCAGTGCGGCTGGAGTGTCCGTCGATCCTGGAAAGGTATCGGCCGTGAAGGACTGGAAGGCCCCGAGGACAGTGAGGCAAGTGCGATCCTTTTTAGGATTTGTGGGATACTATAGGCGTTTCATAAAGGACTTTTCAAAAATTGCTAAACCCCTTAATCAGTTGCTGGTTGGCACAGGTCGTAACCGGGGCCGGGGGTCGCCCAACGTAGACTGGGATGCAAATTGTGAGTCGGCGTTCCAGACATTGAAGCAGGAGCTGCTACAGGCCCCTATCTTGGCATACGCAGATTTCACAAAACCATTCCTTTTGTATACAGATGCCAGCAATCTCGGGCTGGGAGCGGTGTTGGCTCAACGGCAGGACGGAGTTGAGAGGGTCATCGCGTACGCCAGCCGGAGCCTCCACCCAGCCGAGAGGAACGATGCGAACTATAGTTCTTTCAAATTGGAGCTGCTGGCGTTGAAGTGGGCCCTAAGTGAGAAATTTAAAGACTACCTCTGGGGTGCCAAGGTGACGATCATTATAGACAATAACCCATTAGTACACTTACAGACGGCGAAGCTGGGAGCCGTGGAGCAGCGGTGGGTGGCCCAACTGGCCAACTTTGACTATCAACTACAGTACCGACCAGGGCGTGAACACACGAACGCGGACGTCCTCTCAAGGCTGCCCGAAGCGGAAAGCCCCGGAGGGGCCAGCCCGGAGGAGGGCTATATGGTAGGAGCAGTAGAGGCACCAGGCAGCAGACAAGAGGCCGTGCCTGAGAACTGGGGATGGGATCCCCGTCGGTGGAGGGAGAGACAGGCCAGGGATCAAGATGTGCGGCTGGTAAGAGAATGGCTGGAACAGGGCCGACGGCTGACGCCAGCGGAGAGGTTAGCCCAGACGGATACTGGGAGGAGGCTGCTGGGGCAATGGGACAGGCTGGAGCTGAGAGATGGCGTTTTGTGCAGAAGGGTCAGTGACCCGAAGTTGGGCGAAGAAGTACGCCAGATCGTGGTACCCGCAGATGAGGTAACGGCTTTAGTTTCGGCGTACCACAACCAGTTGGGGCATCAGGGACAGGAGAGGACCGTGTCCCTGCTTAGGAGATTCTTCTTTTGGCCCGGGCTAGAGGCATCGGTGCACGCCCTAATTCAAGCTTGCCCGAGATGCATATTGTTTAAGTCCAGACGGGAGGTCCGAGCGCCAATGGTACCCATCCATGCGAAGGCCCCCCTTCATATCATGGCTATGGACTTCTTGACACTGGGCCGACCACGAGATCGCTACCAGAACATCTTGGTAATAACGGATTTGTTCACAAAGTACGCTTGGGCTATCCCCACCCTCGACCAGACTGCAACCACCACCGCTACAGTTTTATGGCGGGCCGTCTTCCAGACGTTCGGATGCCCGGAGTTTCTGCACTCCGATCAAGGAGCCAACTTTGAGTCCAGGGTAATTAGAGAACTATGCCAGTTGTACGGTTGCACGAAAACTCACACCACTTCGTATCATCCTCAGGGGAACGGCGGCTGTGAGAGATTCAATCAGACCCTATTGGGGCTGCTGGGGACCTTGGACCAACAACGGCAGGACGATTGGGTGAGTGCCTTGCCAAACCTCCTACAGGCCTATAACAACAGTATACATAGTACTACGGGTTACGCTCCCACTTACCTGATGTTTGGCAGACACATACGAATGCCTACTGACCTGGTCCTAGGAGTGATAGCCGACCAAGAGGAAGCAAGTGTAACGGAGTGGGTGGGGCGCCATCACCAGCGCTTGCATTTCGCCTACGAGCAGGTGTCGAAAAGGATACAGACGGCAGGAGAGAAAAGTAAGCGGTTGTATGATCGGACTGCTAGAGAAGCCCCTCTACTGCCAGGAGAGAGGGTGTTGGTGAGAGATAATCGGCGGCAGGGGAAGGGGAAACTGAGTGACCGTTGGGAGGCCACCCCTTATGTAGTCTGCCGGCAGCAGAGGCCGGGGCAGCCGGTCTATACCATCCGGCCAGAAGGGAAGTCAGGCCCCGACCGTGTGGTGCACCGGAACATGATTCGCCCATGCCCTAACTACCCTGAAGCCGTGGAAGAAGTCCCCACGGAACCTGTACCAGCGGCCCCCTGGATTGAAGGTTGGGCTGTGGTACCAGGGAGACCCGTGGTGGCACCACCCCCGATCGCCCCGAGAGAACCAGAAGCAGCCCCTGAACAAGCTGAGCCCGATTCACCAGTGAGACGATCCCGGCGAGAGAACCGAGGCCGACCCCCTGCCCGCTATGGGGAGTGGACAGCCCGAGGACGTTCTAGGGACTAGAACGGATTGGCGGGGGAGGATGTCACAAGGTGACGATCTTTAGGGGCGGAACCAAAATTCGGGAAGTTTGGTTCCGCCCGGAAGCGTTTCCGCCCGGACCGGAAAAACAGAACACCGGAACTTCCGGTAGCGCCGTAAGAAGGAAAATCAGGGAATTCGATGCACCTGTGCCTAGTTAGGGACAGCGGTTGGTGATTGGAGGATACGCTGGACAAGGCAGTACTTAAGGCCAAGTTATTTCCCAGTCTGGGAAGCTCTTTTTGGTGTGTGTGAAGCACTGGGTTGTGCCCGTCTTGGTACGCTGCTGGTAGCTGTCTAACTCTCTCTCTCCCTCAGGCTGGAATTGTATGATTGTGAAGACATCGCGAACCTTAAAGGTTGAGAAGTGAACAGATTATACGGCGAACTGAGACGACGTGAAAAAGGGGATTGGAAGTGGCATTGATGTGAGTACTAAGAGCCAGTCGAAAGTGCCCTGTATATTGACCTGGCGTTGTGTAGATCTCTCCAGGAGGAGGAGGGCGGCCCTACCCCTAATATAGTGTGGTGGGAGAGCCGAAGGAATACTTATTGAAGTAGTCACAACGACGACATCACTAGCTAGGCCGCATATTCCATCGCCAGATCCGAACCAAGCGAAGTGAAGGAAGACGGGTGTCCTTTCCGTACACTGAGTGTGGTGGGTGAGTCTTCGTGCTGTGAAAACTTATAATTTTGACGTGGTGCTGTATATTGCTGTGGGCTGCTGTGTATTGCCGTGTGTCCTGTCAGATAAACCCCCGCCTTCACGCACTTCGGCGTGGGAGGACAAGGAGATTGCTGGTCCTAGCCTAGTTCAGTACAGTATATGTTGTGAGCGTGCTTCAGATCTCCGGAGATAGCACGGTACGCTGTGTCCAGCCCAGAGGTGAAAGCCATCCAAAGCAGAGTAACTGTGTTTTGTGTCCAAGTTGATACCTGTGGAGAGGAAAGGAAAGAGAGTGAGTAACACAAGGAGAAACAGAGGAAACCTGTACTTACAGTGCGCTGTGTTCAGCCCAGAGGTGAGAGCCATTCAAAGCAAACTAACGGTGCTATTGTGCCCAAGTTGATATCTGTGGAGAGAAAAGGAGAGAGAGGGAATAACACGAGGAGGAATAGAGCGAACCCTGTACTTACAGTACGCTGTGTCCAGCCCAGAGGTGAGAGCCATTTAAAGCAAACTAACTGTGCTATTGTGCCCAAGTTGATACCTGTGGAGAGAAAAGGAGAGAGAGAGTGAATAACACGAGGAGGAATAGAGCGAACCCTGTACTTACAGTACGTTGTGTCCAGCCCAGAGGTGAGAGCCATTTAAAGCAAACTAACTGTGCTATTGTGCCCAAGTTGATACCGGTGGAGAGAAAAGGAGAGAGAGGTGAATAACACGAGGAGGAATAGAGCGAACCCTGTACTTACAGTACGCTGTGTCCAGCCCAGAGGTGAGAGCCATTCAAAGCAAACTAACTGTGCTATTGTGCCCAAGTTGATACCTGTGGAGAGAAAAAGAGAGAGAGAGTGAATAACACGAGGAGGAATAGAGCGAACCCTGTACTTACAGTACGCTGTGTCCAGCCCAGAGGTGAGAGCCATTCAAAGCAAACTAACTGTGCTATTGTGCCCAAGTTGATACCTGTGGAGAGAAAAGGAGAGAGAGTGGGTAACACGAGGAGAGACTGAGGAAACCTGTACTTACGCCGCTGCCTGTGGAGAAAGAGAAAGCGAGTGAGCACCCAAGGAACGAACTGTGTGAACCAGTACTTACTGTGAGCTGTAATCAGCGAAGAGGTGAGAGCAGAACCAAGCTGAACTAACTGTGCCTGTGTGTCCCAGCCGTTGCCTGTGGAGAAAGAGAAAGCGAGTGAGCACCCAAGGAACGAACTGTGTGAACCAGTACTTACTGTGAGCTGTAATCAGCGAAGAGGTGAGAGCAAAACCAAGCTGAATTAACTGTGCCTGTGTGTCCCAGCCGTTGCCTGTGGAGAAAGAGAAAGAGCCCGTTGCCTGTGGAGGAAGAGAAAGAGAGTGAGCACCTCGAGAACGAACTGTGTGAACCAGTACTTACCGTGAGCTGTATTCAGCGAAGAGGAGGAAGAAGGAGGGCGCTACGGATACCTAAGACTCAGGCCGGGGCCCGAGTCCCACGCCCCGGATCCCCGTGGCCCCCTTGCTCCCTGACCTCTTCCCGGCCATAGCCCATCTGGAGGGCCGAGTCAGAGTTTAGTTTTAATTGCCCTTTCCCTATTCCCCAAGCTATTTTTAGATATTTAAATAAAGATTGTTTTATCACTTACTTGTTCTCGTGTTGTTTGGCCATTGGGTCGGGTTTGGGGACCTCCTCGAGGTGGAAGTTGAGAAGGGGTGTGGCTTAGTTAAAGCATAGCCAGCCCCTGGGTGTGACACACTCACAGTCGCTAACTATGTATTAGCAAACTGCTGTTCAACCAGACAAACACAAACCAGTGGCCTGTTAATATCCTGCATTGGGAAAATTGTTCGTTGAAATTATACAACCTTTGGGTGTTGCAATGAACATATCTTTTAGAGCATTCACGTTAATTAATCTTTGGGCAGGGCAATTAGTACTTTTTGACTGCTGGAATTACTAACATATGAAAATCAACAGTTTGATTATAAGATCATGTTGTGAATATTATAAAAGAGGCAGAGAGTAATTTCTTCATGAGCCATATTAAAGAATAAAGATCACATTCATGCAAGGACAGAGAGCTTGAATATTCATGTTGAGAAAACTTATTGAACACTGAAAACTCAACCCACGTACACTGATGCTCAAATGGGGAAGGGGAGGAGGAAAGAGAGAGAATAAAAGAGACTAATTAATGCAACCATTAATGTGGCAGAATTTCACATGTATTTAACAGTTTGGCATTAAATAGACATTATTATTATTAGAAGATGTTTTTCTTCAAGTTGTCTGTGGATGAACAGATGGAAGTCTAGTGATGTTGCAAACAGAAGAACTTGTTCACTCTATCAGTTGGTCTGACAGCAGTCAGGGATCCTGGGTACAAAAAGGTCACCTCTGAACGCATGGGGACACACCACATGACTAGACTGTTTAAAACAAAAAGCTTTCTGAAGCCTTAAATAACCTCTTACTGGAAGAAAGAAGAACAAAACTTTTGCTGTTTTCTTCATATAAAGAAAGAATAAGAATAAGTGGACAAGAAAGTCTCCACTTTAATTCAGACAGGACAGTGAAGGCATGGTTGCCTCTAAAGATTTAATCTGTTGGATTTTAAGCCATGCAGTTTTTTTCAAGAGGTTGGATTTAGGTTTTAAATGCACCAGCAGCTTTGATGGTTAGTTTTTACATTAATAGTTTGCAAGAACAGATCCGCCTTTCAACGATGGAACACAAATAAATGAACCTAAAGACACTTAATCCTCCAAATCCCTATTACTGTTACTCATAAGGCAGGTTAGGGATTTGCACAAACCCGCACCACAAGTAGGATTTAACAGGCAAAAAATACTTTGAAGAGCCATATTTTGAGATTTGGGGTGGCTTTTTGACTTGGAAACCATAGCAATGACTTTGTAACTACCCAGAGCACCTTATTAACTACATATCAACATCCTGGTAATCACCCAGAACACCCTAGAATTAGTTTGCTTTAATTATTGCTTTTTTCTAAGAAAATTTACAAAACTAGTTTTTCTTCTTTTTACAAGTAAGCGGTGATACAACAAAGCAGATACTGCTTCACAAGATTGTGACAGACTGAATTCTGGGTATTTCTTCTTCTGCAGTATTGATTGGAACCTCTATATCTGGAGCTCTTCTGCTTTGTTTATGTGTGGTATTTTATGATAATGTGTATGTATTTGTACAGAATATTCTCATAAGAAACTGATCAAAACCTGTCAGTGTTATTTTAGCTGTTGAGTAAAGCATGAAAGGTGAAAGAGTCACTTGTGGAATAGTAAAAAGGAAGTAGAGAGAAATGTGAGAGGCTGTTTGGCATAATACTGTCTTCAGGACCAAATCAAAGTAGATTTTATTTTTTAAAGAAAACGTGACACTTTAAGTCTTACCTTAGACAGTTTTTGAACTCAATTCTGAGCTGAAAGTTTCCAGAATGGTTTAACATATACTCAGTAAATCTGTTGGTGTCTGTCAATATTTGTATTTTTTTTTATTTAGAATTTTGAATTAATAATAAATGACAAGGTTTGTGCATTCACTATAATAGTTAATTAACTAACTAAATGGTATGATGATTATCAAAGCTTTAATATTTTTGTGTGTTTAATGTACAGCAGAGGTGGGCGGTATGACTAGACTCTTAAATGTCTGTAGAAGTTTTATATCAACAATATAGGCAAGGCAAGGAGAAACACAGTAACCACACATTTAATCAAAACTGAACCATGTCTACACCAGATATGAGCATTGTGGTTGTCTACACTAAATGCATGCCACTGATTAGTGCATAGTTGTCGACAGTAAATGGTTAATGGATTTGGAACCTTTGATTTTGGCGCATCCAGGTTAAACAGACTCAATCAATCGCAATTCAACTGAATAGCTTATGAAAGTATAGTTGGCGTGTGGCCAAGTACGGCATCCCATACTTGGAATTTGTGCTCTGCATTTAACCCATCCAAGTGCACACACACAGTAGTGAACACACACACACACACACACACGTGAACAGACACCTGGAGCCGTATATATTATATAATATTCCAGTTATTATAATTATTATTATATATATATTCTAGTTGTAGTATTGTGTGGCAGTATCTACTGAATATCACATTTTTCATGAAGTGTTTATTATTATTACTATTATTATTGCAAGATATATAATTGGATTCATAGAAAGGATATAGAAACAGTCTGAATAGCTGTCTTCATTTCAAGATTAGTTTTGCACGTGAAAACAGTTTAACATGTATATTAGCCCTCCCAACAACAGCTTCATAACACAAAACTGAGGGAGTAATTTAATAGTCAATATTTTCTTCTGGTCAAATTAAAGGTTCTCACTATAAGAACATATAATGGCAGGCAGGAGATGGAAAATTAGGAACTGTGCAGTGCTTCAAATGATCCATAGCTTGAGTTTATTTCTAATGCAGTCAAATGCGTTTCTGTTACTGAATGACTATGTGCTAAAGCGCCTCAGGTTATTATTGCAGAGTATTAGAAGTAGCGCTACTTTCCACAGGCAGACTCGTGACACACTGTGAGACTGCGCGTGTATGTGGGGGTGGAAAGAGAGCTGTCACACAGTGCAACACAACTATGGGCCTGAGCAGAGTCCTGAAATAAAAACAGCTCTTACCTCCTAATGAAGTGAAAAACAACTTAGTCAATAACAGGCAGTTTGAAATGTTTCCTTACAACCTATCCTCAAACGAATGTTTCCATGAGCTTCCAACATATCAAAGAGCAAACTCATATTAATTAAAATGTTTTTGATTAAAGATAAATTGTTTATTTATCAAAACATGCATTCTATATACAATACTGGTTCTGCAGTGAGAAAAAAAATAGTAATTTCTTAGTCGATTACAAAAAAATGTCTACCACTGTTTAGTTCGGCAAGTGGCATGTCACAGTGCGACAACACTAGATGATCCATGAAGCTGTCATGTGCAAACATTACTATACACTTGTAATGTGGACAGGGTCATTCATTAAAATGGGAGCAATCAAGTCTTGTCACATGTGCCACATGCTTCCACTTTTACATGACTACTACAAATGAAGAGTACTGAAGCACTGATCCAAAGTTTCTATTAAGCTTGTGAAAAATTATGCTCAACATATTTTTTTTCTCTGTTGTATTACTCAAGAAAGGGTCTGGTTTTGGGCTCTCTAAAAGAAAATGTGGTAATCCTGTTAACTTTCTGCCACATAATTATTACTATTTTTATTTTTTTTATTTCTTACCAGATTCCAAAATAAGTTCTTGACAAACAAATGTGGCACTGTCATTTTATTCTAACCAAATCTGAGTATTTTATAATGCAATGCTTGTCAGAAAAAAAAAAATGTTTTCTATTCTTTCAAAGACAAACTATAGGTTCACTATGTGCACATTCATGAACGATTTTAGCTACATTTCTAGTAGATTTAAAACTCTAGTTTGAAACCTTAAATTCTAATTAAGACTATGCTGACAGAAGACAATCCGTATCAGAATTGGCCATTAAAACTCTCCACTGGCTGAAAATCATCTCCATTACTGGCTATTATCAATGCACTGGGCACTTCAGCACCAAATGAACAGCAGTAGCAAATAATGAAATAATGACATTATTGAAAAGCGTCAAATTTGGAATAATTAAGGGGACTGGGTTTTGCTCACAGAAGTGCGGTCCAGAGGGACATAGTCTTTGGAGATGGAAAGCTGCAGAGGAGGAGCGGGGGTGTTTTGTTACTCCCACGCCAAATATGGGCTATTGGAGCTCCTGGGGTTTAATTCAATTATGCGCATTTTCATAGAAATTGTGGGTATGGGAAAATAGTTCAGTAGCCGTAAGGAATGACATATTGTTGCATCAAAAGTTTTGTTTTTCACAAATCAATTGGGAGTAGAACAAACAGCCCAAACTAATCTAATTGTGTTTCACCATGAATTTCAGTGGCTCACAGTTCTATTAGACGAGTTTTCCAGCACCAAAATTTTTGGTAAATGTAATAATTCACACTTTTTTTCTCTCTCTGACATGTCAGTGACATCATCTCCCTCTCTGCGCTTTTATGAGAAGCCAAACACTCCAGAATGGAGTTATCCACCTGATCCAAATGAAGTGGAGTAAATATCTGCACAGCCCACTTGACAGCATGCCATAGACCTGTTCCCACAAAAACCACAAAACCTGCAAATACCCATTCAATTTGACAGATAATTCTCTACTTCAAAGAACTATGAAAAATCTGACATTCCAGTTCTGCTTAGCTGAGAATGAAATACTTTAAATGTAAAAAAGAATGTTCCTTACAACTGAAGCAAAAGAGCAATCAGAAAACCCATATTCAAACAAATAATGTTCTGTTTTAGAGCATGCTTGAAATGCCACTGTGTTCTCCAGTTCCTGTGCTAAATGCCCTAAAAACATAGTAGCTGCATATTATGCTAAATTAATATGACTGGCAATTATACTGTGCTTTGATGAAAGTTTCTGTTTCCTAGGTTATGTTTCTATGCAATGTCTGAAGTAATCAGAACAGCAATTCTCAGACTTTTCAGGCCATCAGATCAGAGCATCCAGAAACCACCCAAGTCAGCACAGGCTTAAGGACATATAGTAACATATAATACCACATTTTGGTTTAAATTGTATTTCCTGTAGTTCAAATAAATTATGCTCCTATGAAACACACATCTGTTCCTGGACTGGTTTTGACATGAGCTCATATTTCATGCATTCTGAGTCATTTACACTGTTAAAATACACTCCTTGTGGGTTCATATAAGTTTTTGAATTGATTTATTTCTTGTGCATGGCCCTTCATTACCGAAAGAGAGTGTTTATTTGGTGATAACATGGCTGACATGGCTTTGAATAGTAATAAAATGAAGAAAAAAAAGACGTTTAAAAACTATATATATATATATATATAACATTAACAATGCTGACCACACTGTCCTCTCAGAGAGAGCCCCGCCCACACAGTCTGATTGGTTGTAAATAATTTTATTGTGTCATGAATATACTTTGCATTGGGTGTGAACACACCATTTACTTCTTGCTAGAATCTTATCGCATAAAATCCGTACCTAAAAAAACATCATAAAAAATATAACTTTTAGCATACCTTTAAATTAGTCAGAAATAATTTACTTTAAAAGCATATACTTTAAAATTATGTTAAATTCCTCTGTTTGAACTTTAGAGTGCTTTTTGACCCTCTTAAGTAGGACTTACAGTAAGAACATATTTTTGTAATTTTATAATTAATTATTTTGTCTTTGAAATAAGGATAGTGTACTGCCAAATATACTGATAAGCATGTATTGTAAACTAGAGTGTATGTTAATGTAATTTCTGTTGAAACGGGTTCGTCATGAATTTAAATGTATTTGTAATTATGTATTTGTAATGGTGATGTCGCAGTTTAGTAAATTTTAAATAGATGTGCTTTAGTATGTTAGTCAAAACATTTGATTTAAAGCACAACAAAAGTTTACTAAACCATAATCATTTAAAGATGGACTTTAAAATAAACCTCTAAGTTATTACAGGGGTCACTTTTAAAAGTTTGCTTAGTTAATAAAGTGTACTGTCTCTAAGTGTAAAAAAAAAAAAAAAAGGCACATTCACTAGGCCTACAGTTAAGTTTTCACATTTTACACAAGAAAGCACAAAAAAAAAAAAAAAAAAGACAGGCCATCATTGATTCTGGCTTTAAAACCTTGGTTTCCATTTTTTTTTTGTCATATAATAATATAATGTCTTATGTTAACTTAAATTACAAATATCTGATTATGATCATTTTTGCCTTTAAAAAAAAAAAAAAAAAAAAATCAAACAACTATGCATATGTTGATGATTATGTATGCAAGCTGCAGTGCCACCAAAACAAAGCATAGTAGGCACATAACCCCAGTGTTTCAGTCAGATTGCGAGAACAGACTTGTGAGTACCATGTTTGTGGGTGTGTTTTTGTGATGTTAGAGCCTCTGTGAACTAACACTTGCAGATGTGTGGCATTCCAAGTTCTCCCCGCCCCTCTGGAAACTTTCTCTGTCTCTTGGCATCAAGCGGAACTAATTGTCTCTGCTGGACTTAAAATCGATGCTTAGTTTCCCTTCATGTCCCACATTTGTCCCAATTAACACACTGTTGCTTTGCTTTAATTGTGTTATTGAAGAAGTAGAATGACTGGAGTACTGTAGGGTGCAGGAATTGGAGCGGGGCTTTGTTCCTGTTGGAACAGGATGTTTTCTAATGTTTCCTAAATACTAGACCCCCCTGGTGTCACAGATGGGCTTGCTACTGTGTTTTTTTTTTTTAACTCAGTGCTTCACTGCTTTCTCTTTGCATCAGCGTCTTGTTATCGATATATGAGACTCGTAGATTTTTTGAGTTCACATGGAGTGATGGGTAGAAATCTTGGGTTGTGTTTGCTAAGGGAAGCATCACTAGTGACCTGAACAAACCTCCACGTTCACCCCCACGTACACTGACAGTTATATAAATTGTGAATTGAACAAAGAAAGGCTTTATCTGAAACTACCCCTCATTAACTATTCCATATTCTTGTGGCAAGATGCGGATTTCATTTGGTTTAACATTTAGTGCATAACTATTCTATAATATCTTTCTTTTGGGTGTACATCGTTTGTACTCTGTTACTGAGGTGCAACTGTAAGATCGAACGAGTTTACCCTATAATGTCCACTATAGTCCATAAATAGTGCATATAATAAGTGCAATGTTTTCCCCTTTTCCCCTTTCCCTCTCTACGATGGAAAGCACTGAAAACAGAAAAACTGGTGCATAGTTCATTCAGACTTTAAAACCAATGGCCAAATTATTATTATTATTTTGTTTTCATTACTAAGCAATCAGTATCCTGTTTCTCTTGTTGAACAATAAAATCCACAAAATCCCATAGATAGATTTACAATGAAAAAATAATCCAAGTCATTTTGAAATCCAGAATATTGTACCTTTGAGCTAGGCTCTTTGACTTAGACCAGTAATCGACCATCCAGAACAACCTAGCAGTTGCGTAGCAACATCCTGGCAACCACTATCAACACCTCGACACTGCCAAGCACCACTCACTTTTTCTCTAGAATATGTAAAAATATACTTAGATAATTGCTTCTTTCAAAAACCAGTACTCCTGTGTGTCCATGCAATTCATGCAGAGAAAATAAATAAATAAAATACATCAAATGTTTAAGAAGCCAATGAGGCAACATTCATTATTTTTGCAAGTGTTTGCACAAATGGCTTTTGCTGTTTTGTAACACATTATTAACTCTGTTTTTAAAATTAGACAGGAGAAACAAGCATCATAAAACTCTTTAATAAGCCAATGCCGAGAAGTAACAGCACTAGCAGACAACAACACTCATTCTGTGGTTTACATCATGCTGCTGGATTACTTACAAATTCATTATGCCACACACAAGAGCTTTGCATAGTGTGCAGTTGACATGATCTTTCCTCTTC
Organism: Carassius carassius; assembly: GCF_963082965.1. Classification (NCBI taxonomy): domain Eukaryota; kingdom Metazoa; phylum Chordata; class Actinopteri; order Cypriniformes; family Cyprinidae; genus Carassius; species Carassius carassius. The sequence continues at coordinate 8,276,548 of NC_081794.1, forward strand.
CGACAGCCTCTTATCTGGATCATCTCTCTCTCTCTCTCTCTCTCTCTCTCTCTCTCTATGTCTCATGAGGAGTGAGACTAATCACCTGTAAACTACAAGAACTCTATACCACTAATAGATCTTGTCCATATCTATTTGGTGTAGTGCACTATGGCATATACTGCTAATAGATGTTAAGGGCCCTTGTGACCTTCAGTTTTGTCAGGAGCAGTGAATGCAAACATAAAGTTGCAACTACGATTGGCAAACAAACTGATGAACTGGTGTTAGTAAATGATTATATTTATTTGCTATGATCTTTAGTTTTGGAGAGACACTTAAAGCGATACACACACACACACACACATAAACATATACATACATATACAGTTGGTCCTGCCTGCTGTTCTTCAGAAACAGAGACCGTATTAATTTGAGATCTATTGTGTGTGTGTGTGTGTGTGTGTATATATATATATATATATATATATATATATATATATAGTATAGTACATTTTAGATTTATGAGATTTCACTGCATGCTAGATCAAGATTTGTTGGGTTAGTATGGGATGTTAGCTTCATGCTGGTAGATGCCATAATAGCATTCCGCGAGCAAAAAGCCTCCATTTCGTTTCTTCATTGATTTCCATTTTAAAGTAGCCCTGTAATTCATAAATATTTAATATTATAGTACATTTGTTTAAGCAGTGTATAAAAACCTTTCTGATGGACTCTTAAAAGCATGCGCTGCCTTGAATGTCACAGCTCAGGATTGTTGCTATACCGAAGAATTTGGGACTTTGCACATTATTGTGGTCCCACTTTAACCACTTCCTCTTGGCCCATCAGTCAATCAGCACTGCCACAATTTCATTTTCTTGTAGACATTTATTGAAATCCGTGGTTCTATGAAGAACTTTTACTATGCAATGCACAAAAGGTGGAAAAGTTTCTCACACTAAGAAAAAAAAAACAGTTCTTCTAAGTGATCAGTGAAAGGTTGCCTTTATTTTTAAGAGTCTGTGTGAGTTTAAAAAATGTAAAAAAAAATGTCTTCAATATTTTGCTTATCTCATGTACTGTAGATCAGTGCATAGTCATATCGTTATTGGCCCATTCTTCAGAGAAATTAAAATGTCCATTAACATCTGGCCTGACAAAAGATTCTTCATGTTTACATGGATTGATGGCTTGTCATGTGCAAGTTACGATCTTAGCAGTGTTTGACAGGTTTGTTATATCAACTTTCATCCAACTGTGTTTGAACACACGCCTGGGGGAAAGTGTATGCATTCAGGCATGTGCTTTACAGAGAGCTTCAGACAGATTAATTAACTCAAAGAGACTCGTGGGATGGAGACTGGCCAACGTAGAATGGCAGGCAGGCTGTATGCTAGTATTGCTCAGTGGAGGCATGCAGTTAATGTGAAATATGCCGGTGTCAATATTAATAATGGTCAATTTCAGAGCCCGTGGTTTGGTTCTACTCCAAACAATGCCCTGCTTGTCCATCAGGTCTGATGCTTTCTGGTTATGTTTTCAATGTGGGTTATGAAAAGGAAGTGTTTTGTCATTGCTTTGTTCTGATTTGATCTTGACAGCATTAAGGTGGCATTGATGGACAATTCCTAAAGGAAAGCAACATCACAAATGAGATCTCAGTTTATTTATTTCTCCTAGACTTCAAAGAGGGTGAACAGGTATAAACAAAGACTTTTGCTGAAGTCTGCGTCTTCTCATATTTTCCCCTTCCCTTGCGAAAAAGAAATACACTTTAGAATGAAAAGAGTAATTACTGTGTAAATAAAGTACTTTAAAAGAGTCCTTAAGTTTAAATTGAAATGTATTGTAGTTCTGAGACTAGTCTTAGACTAAAATGTCAGTTTGAGTCATCTTAATGTGACTTGCACAGACATATCTTAAAGTAGTCATAGGTTTAGCCTGTTTTGGATTAAACAAAGCTGATTGCAAGAAGGAAGATTACAGCTAGTCTAGGACAAAACTGAAGCTTAATCCTTCAAAGAGGCAGGTTTAACTCCTGCATGGACAGTTTGGGATGTCTTTTATTTAATTATATATATATATATATATATATATATATATACATATATATATATATTATTACTTTTGATGACATAGAGCTTTTCATGACCACATTTGTCCACATTCATGTACAAAGAAATTGCTTGGAGATAACATCTTTGCATGAGCCTAAACCTTCGTCTTTGTCCCAAAGAGGAAGGCCTTTACCTAAATTCTGATCACTTTGAAGTTTTGGCATCTGGAATCTTTCATTGTGAAACCAGTGATTTGTGTGATGTTTGCACTTCACAAAGTCTGCAGGGCCATTTGCCAACTAAGCAGTTATATATATATATTTGTTTTATTGATCTATTGATTTGGCCAAGTTTCCAAATCATCTATAAAGTGTAGTTCTGTGAACTTTTCCTGTGAACTTTTCATAAGTGATTGGCTATATAAATGGATGATGTTTCAATCAAGTGTCCATCAGTTATGATGCTGAGTACAAGAACTGTAAGATATGGTTTTCTATTATTGTTCAGTGTAGATGCACTCTTATTTTATAGATAAGATCCATTTTACTCACTATCCAAATTCTTCATTATGTGCTTAATTTCAGAGAACATAGTGGTTCACTACTAGGAGGCAGTAGATATGGTCAGAGTAAATTTTTATATTCTTTGTACATAAATCCCACAGAGCAACTAAGATACAACAGAGCTCATATCTGTACGAGAAGGATGGTCGAGCGCATGCTTGGAGTATGGAAAAATCGATTTTAGTGTTTACACAATACACTTTGTTTCAAGCCAAGAAGATGCTGCAAGGTCATCATTGCTACAGGAGTGCTGCACAACTAGCATAGCCTTCAGTGGAAGATCACTATCGAGCAGATGTGCCCGTAGCTGAGGCAAGCAATGACCATGAGGACTAGTACACAGAGTTGCTTTCACAATGCAACATTTGAGCCAGATAAGGTGCATTTCAATTTGGAATGTATCCATAATGGTTTAATATATATTGTATACCCTGGCAGGTAATCACAATTGGCTCCAACTATATCAGTTTTAGATTATACATCTCTCTTCCAGCTTCATTTCTAATTTAACTCTAGAATTTAAATTTCATTCTTTTAGATATTTGATTTATTATTATTATTATTATTATTATGCACATGCAATTCTCTGTATATTTTTTCATTAACTGTAATGCTGTTTGTTCTTGGTGAAATGTAATGGCAGCCTCTTTTCTCACCTGTTCATATCCATTACCTCTGCAAAAGCATAAATAAACTGATAGGGTTATAGGGTTAATAAACTGATACCATTTGTACTCCATCTTATACAACATCTGTAGTTCTTTATCTGAACTGTTCAAGTGGTCATCATCTAGTATACCATCCAGAGGTTGTTCCTGTGTTATTATTTCATACGGCAAGTCACTCAATTCATCAGTCTTGTCCTTTATTGATAGTCCAGCACTAGTAGTAAATCACTCTGTTCTGATCTCTGCATTGTCTCTGTAAAGTCAGTTTAAGATTCTTCCACACCACCTATAAAGACAAATATAGTATAAATCAATATAAGTGGTGTCACAAAAATATGAATATGAGAAATGTTCAGTAATTATAATGACGATATCTCACTGTTCTTGTGGTTACAATTTCATTTACACTGAATTATCTTCAAATTGTAACCCAAACTTTCTTCAGTAGCAGTAGTATGATACTCTCCAAATAGTTTGCAAAATTTTACTCATTTATAACCTAGGTTTACTTATTTAGGTTCCATCTAACTAAGCCAAATTTAAGCCACAATTATAAAAGTTACTTAAATGTCCTAATTTAACTAGTACATATTAAGGCCTACTGCTGCCTTAATCTACAATTTTAAGACAATACTCTTAAGATGTAAAGTACATCATAAGTGCATATTCAAAACAATTAAGCACACCTCTTCGCTAGAGTTTCACAAGAAATCTCAATAATGTATCAAACTGTGTGAGGACATCATGAAGTCTGCAACTCAGTATGAACTGCTGCATCTCATCAAATTCTTCCAAGATAAAATAATCTGAGCTGCTATTCACAATAATTTTATAGCTCTATAATAATACTGTATGTTGGCTGCTGACTCATTTGTGTTTTTAATTTTTAAGCTTTTCTAAGGAATCTGAGACAATATTAATACCCAGATTCATTCTGTCATGATTTACCTAACCTCATATTGCACGCATTTCTCCTTTGGAACAAATACAAAATTAAAAAAGGCAGATGAAACACTATTAAGTGACATAGGTGTATAATATAGTCCATATGACATAACAGCTATATCTAAACTTCTGAATGACAGCTTTGTGAAAGAAACAGATGCAAATATCCACTGAAAAATTTACTACAATCTATCCTAGTCTATTAAAGAGCAAACTGTGAGAATTGCATTTTACTTTCTGCTGAGTAGATTGTAGTAAAGGTTCAGCTTTATGTGTGTATGGTACAATGTCTAATATCACCATTTAATAATTTAACTGATTCAGGCTCACTGGAACATGGGTCACGGAGAGCATATGGGAGAAAACACAACAAAACAGGTCCATATTCCTGACATATTGCCCCCTCCCGGAAGTTTTGTCCTCACTCCATAGATACAATAGAGGGAGGGAAGGGTGGAAACTTGGGAAGAGGTTTGGGAGGAGGACTGGCAGTGGGGAGGGAGCCAGTAGACAGAATTCTAGGTGGAAACGATGGAGGGAAGAGCCAGGGAGGAGACAGAAGGGGCTTGGAGCAGGAGGAGCCAAGCAGGACATAAAGGCGACCCACGGTGGAGCCGATGGAGGTAGGAGCCATGGTGGAGGAAGGGTTGATGACTGCAGGGGACTGACCGACAGAGGATGATGGGAAGGAGTAGCCTGACAGAGCCAGAGGGATGAGGCACAGCCAGAGGATTGGAGACCCTAGGCGACGGATGGTCATAAACAGACCAAGGCGAAGCCGCAGGGATGAGGGAGCCCTGCAGAGCCAGTGGACTGCCGGGCCACAGTGGAGAGGAGGGAGCTAGGAGCCATGATGGGGCCGCTGGGTTGATGGGCCGAGGCGGAGATTGGGACTAAAAGGATGGAGGCGGAGCCAAGGGATTCTCCTGCCACGCCGACAATGGAGACTGGTAGACCCTGTCTGGGATGTGGAAACAGAAGCCCTCCTTGGGCTTGACTCTGGAACTTATGCCCTCCCTGGGCCAGACGTGGGGACCACAGCCCTCTCTGGGCTGGACGTGGAAACAGCAGCCCTCTATGGTCTGGACTCAGGAACAGTAGCACGTACCGTCCATGACCTTTGTCCCTCATGGTGGGTGTTATAGCCAGCTCTCGCACCTGGACTGATGTCATCAGCAGCTTCCGACTCCGTGGTGATCCTCAGCTCTGTCGCTGGATTCTGCGTTGGCTCATTGGTTGTGGTGGGCTTGGGCTTAAGGAACAGACAGTGAACAGATATCCCTTTCTCGCCAGTATCCACTTCACAAAGCCGGCAAAATCTGCTTGAGGGCCATCTTCGGACGGCAGCACTCTTCATTCAAGCTGAAGACACTGGCATCATAGAACGCGCAGAGCTCGTTTTTCTGGGTAGCTGGTGAGATGGGCATTTTCCAGAAACAGTCTGGCCTTCCAGCGATTTTCCCCCCTCCTCCACGAGGAGGAGGAGATTCCATGGGGGAAACAAGGCAAAAAAAAAAAAAAACAATAGAGGGGAAAAACGCAAATAAACTTTCTATTGTCAGTCTTGTGTTATGTCACGATGCTACTGTGTCGGAGTGATGAGAATGAAGCTAAAGGATTTTCACAAATAACTTTTATAATCCACAACCGGGGTAACACAGGGCAGCCAGGAGACACACATAGTACCACACGGAGAGACATTCAGGTACATATTGACATTTAACACCAGACAGGGAAACATGAGACAGACAACACTTTAAAAACAGGGCTTAATGAGTGGTAATTACAAGACACAGGTGAATCCAAAGACAAATCAATGAGAGGGAAAAAACTGGATTCACAAGGAGCACATGTGAGAAAACGACAAAATGGGTCCATGTTCCTGACACTATCAGAGATACAGGTTAGTTTGTTGCTTTATGTCCAATGTAGAGAGACTGTCAGTAAACTAAACTACCTCCTAGTGCAATGTCCTAATATGTAATTTAATTAAGCCCGTCAACCATGAGGACAAATATGAAAACGTATTATAATGAACAGCCTCTATGGAACAATGAGCATTGGTCCTGATCCTAACACAGTGATCTCATTTTCTGTTTATCGAGCCCCTGTATCTTATTCATCAAACCAACCTTCTCATTTCTGCCCATTGATTTAGCAACAAATTCATAGATGAGCTTCTATTCTAGGATTTTTAAATAACAGCAGGCCATTGCTTTGACCCCACAGACTCAGTCAGAACTGATCTGGAGTCCCAGCAAACAGTCATATCATCTCCATAATCGGCTCATTGTTTTCTCTGGTGGTGGTCTTTAGTTTAAGTCTGCTGCCGTTCCAACAGCAGTCTCTGGGTCAGCTGCTGCGCTTGGCCTTTAAAGCCAGTCCTGCCGAGCGTCCAAATGTCAGCATAACACACAGACCTTTCCTCTGTGTGTATTTGTGTGTTTGTTTGTACATGTGTGATGAAGATCGATGCACCTTACACAATCTTTACCATATGTGTGGTGGACGAGAAGATACCACCTGACAATGTAAAGCACTTCGAGTGCTTAGAAAAGCGCTATATAAATATATGGAATTATTCATTATAATAAGGAATTATATGTGCAGCTCTTCCTGACACTTTAACATCTGTGTGCCATACTAAGGATGCACAGAGTGATACTTTTTATTATACACAGACAGGCTTGGCTGTTTTGTGACTGCTGTGAAGGGCTGTTTAAGATTGCGGTGTGATAAAGGCTCTCTCCCCCTCTAGTGTAGTTTTTTTTTTTTTTTTCAAACACTTGCTGACTTTGAGCAGCGGCACTCCTCACTGATCGGCTGATCATTAATTCTTTTTTTTATGTCATCTTTTTTGATGCGGTGGCAGTTTTTCAGTTGCAGCAGTGCCCTGTTGGCTGGAGATTTCAACAGTGTCAGCATGCACACTGACACACATCTTCTGACGCTGCTTATATATTATTCATCCCTACAATCCTGTGTGTACATTCAGCCAATTCAAGTTTAGGTGGCTGGATAATACACTGTTAGGCTTTTTAATGGATTCTACCTGCAGTAAAGAAAATAAAAATCACCACTGACATCTCTTTAATATCTCAATACATCCCACAAGACAGGAACGAGATCAATTGGAGTATTTTACTAGTTATTCTCTTGAGAAACAGATCAAAAATTTTCAAACTTTTCTTTGCCAATATATTAAATATGTAACTAGAACTCAAAGTACTTAATCTCAATAAATACAGTTTTTTTCCCCAAAAACAAATAACCAGTGTGGAAATTGTCAAAGAACTATCACTTTGTAAAGCTTGTGAAAAATATGTATACTTAAAAAATATTGAACAGTGTGAACTGATTATTACATGGAAAATATATTAACTTTAAATGCAATATGAAATAACTTTACAGTTAAAACTGTAATCAAGTACTTTTTGAGTGCTTTAGTATGTTTTTCAACACATCAGAATAAGAATAAGATTATTAAAACCTGAAAATGTATAAATGTTCAAGTAAAACATTATATTTGACATTATTAGTGTACTTAATATACACTATGTATATTATTATATATAATATGTTAAAAATATAAATATATAATATGTTAAAAAAAACAGTCATGATATGTACTCTCTTTAAATACACTTAAAGGTGACATAACATAAAAATCGGACTTTTCCAGGTTTTAAGTGCTATAATCAGGTCCCCGGTGCATCTACCAACCAAGGAAACATGAAATAGGTTAACCCAGTAACTTTGTTTTGGTAAGCCTTTTTCCGCAAGCATCTGAAAAAAAAATCAGCGCGTATGATTTCATGCCCTTGGAGACGTGGCAAAGGGATCTCATTATTATATTACCACCCTTTAATCTGTAAGCTTCCACCCACGGTGGCAAGCGACAACGGTGTACCAGTTCTAATGCCATGGTGAACGTTTGAGCAAAACTTACTAACTGTTCTGTCTCTGGCTGCACAGATGAGCACAGAACATTATTTAGAGTCCCAGCCTCAGAGGAGACAAGAGAGCAGTGGAATTATTGATTTATTTACTGTATATTTCTTCTGCCACACAGATCTAAAACATTCAGACATAATCGACTGTTTTTGTAATTCATCTGTGTGTTTAACATAAACTTTTGTGTTAATGAGAACTTAGTTTAGTACTCACATGCTGTGACACCCACTTTCTGTCCATGTGCTTCAGATGTGTGCGCTCAGAAAACCATATATCAGAAGTTTAAACTAATATGGTTTAAAACACATGATTTTAGCGCGATAAACATGATAATCAGATGTTTTAGCAGGTCTAAGCTGTAATGATGCAGCTCTATTCTGGAAAAGGGGGCATGGAGCAGCAGCTCATTTGCATTTAAAGAAACAGGCACAAAGAACAGCGTGTTTCTGCTTGCACTCAATATAAGCATTTTTAAAATTATATAATAAATGATCTGTGGGGTATTTTGAGCTGAAACTTTACAAACACATTCTGGGGACACCAGAGACTTATATTACATAATGTAAAAAGGGGCATAATATGTCACTTTTAAATGGCTTTTTATTTTATTATCTGCAAGTATCATATACTATATAATATACTTTTAAGATTTTAAGTACACTACAAGGGCACATTCTGTACAGTTATTTTTTTCTTCTTCCTTCTTTCTTTTCTTTTCTTTTTTCATTTCTTTTCTTAATCTTTTTTTAAGGGTTTATATCAAAATAATAATAGTTATCATTTTATTAACCTAATGCTATTCTTAGAACGTATGACAATAGTTTCTTCAGGTGAGTTGTTGGGATTGTTGTCAGATTGTCTCAGTTGCTCTTTTCCAGTGACCACGGTCTGTAAAATAAAGTGTACATAAATTATGATTCAGCTGCCATAGAAATGGTCCATCTGACTGTTTTATAACCAATGACACAATGATAAAAATAAGAGACTTCAGAGATATTCAGCTGTATCCTGCTGAGGCAGTCCTTCTGCATGCATATGTCTTCATGCCTGACTGTATTAGAGATAGGAAGCATACAATTCCTTTCAGTTCTGAGATATTTGTATGTGAGAGGAATTGAATTCATGGAGTAACTCTGTTTGAATGAAAGTGTGTTGTGTGTGAATGAAGGGGGGGGGGGGTGTGAAAGCTTTACACTGTTCAAACTATTAAGAGAAAGCTGCTTAACATTTGAGCTCTTGTGCCTCCGTTGGTAAGGAAAATTAGCCAATCAGCATCGAGTGTCCACTTTCATTGCTGAGGAGTGTTGAGAAAAGAAACCTTGAGGGGAGGCTAACCTCCCTTCTGGTATATCAGAGAAGTAAATATGTGATATTAGTTTGAATGTCTCACGCTGCACTGATAATGTACCAAGTGCTTATGATTAGAAGCGATATTGAATATTTGATTGCCAACAGATTTACTAAGCTGTCATTCATACAGTATATATACAAATAAAAAATAAAGGGAGCAGTCGGCTTAATTAAATAGCACAACAGGCAGCTCTCTTTTAACACAGACTTTTGAGAAGGGATGGAAGTTTCAAGAGCTTCAAGTGACAGACCAGGTAAGTAAAGTTATGTTATCTTGCTGTATGTGTGTCATTTTCTTTACGTGTTCTGACTAAAAGCAACCAAAAAGCCCTTTTAAAATGGTTAAGATAATAATAATAATAATAATGATCAGCAGGGATCCCCAGACAAATACAATGTGTACCTCCTCTATTTTAAAACCCACGAGCCACCACTGATGGCCATTCAAATGAAAGTCAGCTGAAGGCAAAATGTGTGTTATTGTTTAAAAAAAAAAAAAAAAAAAAAAAAAAAAAAAATATATATATATATATATATATATATATATATATATATATATATATATATATATATATATATACATTTATATTTAATTTAATATTAAGAAATAATATCATGTATTATTTGATATGTAAATATTCTATTTATAAACAGGAAACTGAAATTCTATAGTTCATGTAATTTCTGTCTTGCATTTTATCTCTCAAAATTCTGTCATTTTAAAAATGTGGAAATAAGTTCATGCAAACTCTCATTTAGATAAGTTTGACCCATGTTCGACTATTAAAATAATTAGTTGTGTAGGCCCCTTATTTGTATAAATGTCTATAATAAATATTTTAACTCTTTCCCCACCAGATTATTATTTTTTAGTTGCCATCACCAGCATTTTTTGATCAAATTCACCATATTTCTTGAGAGTCAGACATACATAATAAGAGATCAAGTCCATCAACTGCTGAAAAGCTTGCAGTCTTATACCTCTACATGGACATCATATTTTTTCTAAGTAATGTTAGGTAGTTTAGATTTTTATGTTGCTGGACTTTTTTTTTTAATCCGGAGATTACTACTATTCAACGGTGAAAGAAGGATTGCAGGATTGCAAGAGAAAAATTTATTGTATACCTTTAATGGCACAAAGTTTACATGATTCATGATGTGATGCAGTGACAGAATATTGTTCTTGTCGGCAATTTTCTAGCATTTCAGTAATAAAAGTGTCCATTTAAAATGTGTGCACATTATCACAAATTACAGTAGGTAATATGGCTGGAAATTTGCAGTGGTGGGAGAAAAATACTATCATTCTGGATCAAGACAGCAATGAAATCACTTACTATCCCTTGTTGATGTTGAAATTACTTTACATTCCCATGAGAAACATCAGTCCATCAGTCCTGTCCGTTCTCGCCCGGCACACACATGCAAACACCTTTCACTTCCTGGCAGAGATGGGACCAAGTCACACATGTGCAAGTCTCAAGTAAGTCTCAAGTCTTAACCTTCAAGTCTCAAGTAAGTCCCAAGTATTTTTTTTCTTGGGCAAGTCAAGTCAAGTCAAGTCACAAGTTATGTCAAGTCAAGTCAAGTCCTGTAGTAAGTCAAGTCAAGTCCAAGTCAAGTCAACTTATTATTGTAATTTTACCTGCAGAATCTGATCTTAATAAAGTTAAAAGACAAGATATAAGTAACAGTAAATTAAAATAATTTGGATTTGCATTGTAAATACTCATGTTCAGTAAAATACATCATGGAATCAAACAAAATTGTAACTTCATAAAATTATTTATTTTTCACTTCTGCCAACAGAAATGTTTTACATTTTCAACATTGAGTCCATAAAACAAATAACCATCCAACAGACTCCTCTCTGAACACCCCCCCTCCCCTCCCCTCCCCCTCAAACGACGTGACGTGACGTGACGTGACATGACATGACATTCGGCCAGGTATGGTGACCCATACTCAGAATTCGTGCTCTGCATTTAACCCATCCGAAGTGCACACACACAGAGCAGTGAACACACACACACACTGTGAACACACACCCGGAGCAGTGGGCAGCCATATGCTTTGGCGCCCAGGGAGCAGTTGGGGGTTCGATGCCTTGCTCGAGGGCACCTAAGTCATTGTATTGAAGGTGGAGAGAGAACTGTACATGCACTCCACCCACCCACAATTCCTGCCGGCCCGAGACTCGAACTCACAACCCTTCGATTGCAAGTCCGACTCTCTAACCATTAGGCCACAACTTCCCCTCAAACACAGTTTACATACAACATTAAACTTTCTTACATTTCTCTCTCTCTCTCTCTCTCAAGTTCAAGTTCAAGTTGCTTTATTGGCATGACATTTGAGTTACAGTATTGCCAAATTTAGCATTTAGATACAGAATAAAATATGATTACAATAAAATACAATAAAAATAGCAGCAGCAGCAGATAATATTTCTAATATTAATAATACTAATTATATAGAATTAAGAATATAAAATAAAACAGTTGAATACAATAAATTATCCCTTTCGTATGGTGTGTATGGTGTATAAATATTTAGCAGCTATTGTGACTGCCGTCTCATTCTCTCCAAGTATATAGAGTAGTTTCTCTGAGTCATTTAGAGACAAGAATGAACGATTCAAAGCTTCAAACTGTGGGAAGAATGTTTCTCTTGTAGCGCTGTATTTGGGACAGACAAGAAGGAAGTGTTTCTCATCCTCTGTTTGATTCAGCTCACAGTGTTTGCACAGTCTCTCTTCTCTCGGTAGCCAGGATCTTTTATTTCTACCAATCTCTATTTCCAAATCATGATCACTGAGTCAATATTTTGAAAGGATTTGTCTTTCTTTTAATTGCTTAAGTGATAAGTAATTTGCCAGTTTTGTGGTTCTGTTTAGGGCCGAATAACACTGGAGTTTGGTTTGGAGCTCAAATTCATTTTTCATCATAATTATACTTCAGATTTTTGTCAATTAGTTTCTGAATGTTGGGGTTGTGATTGGAGTCAGACTCAGTTTGGGTTTCCTTCATCAGGTGAAGCACGAGTGTGTTTCTCTCTCTCACTCTCTCTCTATCTCTCTCTCTCTCTCTCTCTCTCTCTCTCACACACACACACACAATCTCTCTCTCAGAGTACATCCGTAAGTCATTACCTCTATTACAAGGTATTGCACTTGCAAAATATAAGATTCGAGAGTCTTGTCTGCAAGCCGAGCACGATGTGGCCTATCCCACCATGTATGCGCCACCGGTATGCGCGCTCATAATGGAAGCAACGCGGTCGCGACGCGCACGCGGTGAGACACGCTCGACGCCTCAGGGGCGCAACTGCCCGAGCGCTTTGGAAACAATGAGAAAGCGGCGCGACTAGCGATTTCCACACGTTTTTAGGCGCGAATTATTGACGACAAAAGCGATGACCCTCAGTACCCCTCAAGCTGAGATGTTGATGTGATGTGATATCTGATCTAAGTGGGCGTGGTCTGCGTAAGGTAGAGAGGGCATGACTGATGATGTCATGACATGACAACGCGATTCTCAGCCTGCGCTCCAGCTGAGTAATCAATTTTATTTTTTTAAAATAATTTATATATTTTATATTCAAACTCAAAACATAATGTGATTAACACTCAAGTCATTCAAGTCATCCTGTCTCAAGTCAAGTCAAGTCCCGAGTCTTTAACTTCCAAGTCCGAGTCAAGTCTCAAGTATTTTATTTTTTGTCAAGTCAAGTCACAAGTCATAAAAATAGCGACTCGAGTCGACTCGAGTCCAAGTCACCAAGTCACAAGTCCCCATGTCTGCTTCCTGGTTATCAGCTCTACAGCCATGGTTTGCAAAAGTCTGATTCATCTACCCTCTCAGTTTTTGCCCTTTTAGATTGTGATCAGTTAAGTCTCTTTGGTCGGTTTAGCTCCTCCCGACAAACACAATATTGGCCACTCTGACATTCACAATGGCCCCTGTGGGTCCAGAGCCTTAAGCACTATAACTCTAAGCACTGAGATCTGCTGTTGGATCATCCACTCTCTTATCGATTGATTCTGCCTGCTCCAGTAATCTGCTAGATGACCGTGTTTACCAGGATTAACCTGTTGCAGACTGGACTGTAGACGCGCAGTGGGGATAGGACTCTATTTTTCATTCAGAGAAGAATTTAGCCAGCTTTAACACAATAAAAAGACAGATTTAGTCAAGTAGTTTGAAAAAGCCTACTGCTATTTTTGGATATACTAACCAGAACTACCTGGAAGTGCACTGAAAACCACTAAGAAACACAGTGGTTTTACACAGTAAACAATTTTCTTCAGAAAATTAAAAAAAATCTAGTTTACTATTTGAATCATAACTCAAAACAAAAAAATAAAGCAGAAACAAGCTTCATCATAACAAGAGCTGCTTATTGCATCATTCACAGTACCATTAGCATGACCAAGACTAAAATGCTTTAGCATCAGCATTCGAGAGAATGATTCCATTAGTCATGGAACAACCTGGAATAAAAGGTGCACATCGGAAACAAAATGTTAGCAGAGCAAACCTGCAGTTGCATTCAAAATTGAGCCTTAATGACGGTGGAGTCCTTGTGGAATGCACTACTATCACTCACGACTTCTAATCATCGTTTAGACAGTCCAATTTTCCTGTGTAGTGGCATCATTTTCTTCACAGAGGCTTCTTATCTGCACGTTAGCAGTATGGAGGTGCAGATGAAGGGATTGGTGTGACATTTAGGTAAAGAGCAGCCATCACAGTAGGGAGCTTTTGAATAAAGACTTATATAATAATACATATAGGTCATATAATTGTACAGCCAGGATGTGGCTGTGCTTATAAATCAATTAGGGTATGTGGAATGAAAGAGTTATGGGATACAGCAGATGGCTTTTGATAGATATAAGAGCTGTGATCTTCACATTGATGCTTCACCACAGAAATATCTAGCAGAAAACTGAATAAAATCTAATTTATTCATGTGATGTTAAAGCTGAATTTTGATCAGTCATTACTACTACTCACTACTATTCTAATTTTGTGCCTGGATATTCTAAATTATTATTGATTATTTAATATTAGCAGTCAATGGTTATTTATTATTATCAGTGTTGAAAACCGTTCTGCTGATTAATACTTTTTGTGGAAATTGTTGTCCAGAATTATTTGATGAATAGAATATTTTTAACATTGATAATAGTAATGTATACTGTATGTAGGGAAGTTGTGGCCTAGTGGTTAGAGAGTTTGACTCCTAGAGAGTTAGAGAGTTTGACTCCTAACCCTAAGGTTGTGGGTTTGAGTCTCGGGCTGGCAATACCATGACTGAGGTGCCCTTGAGCAAGGCACCAAACCCCCAACTGCTCCCCAAAAAAAAAATTTGAGTACGGGTCACCATTCTTGGTTGAATGTCACGTCACTTTCACTTTCATCTTGAGCACCAAACCAGCATATTAGAATGATTTCTGAAGGATCACCTGACACTGAAAACTGTAATGATGCTGAAAATTCGACTTTGCCACAATGGCGATAAATTACATTTTAAAATAAGTAAAATAATAATTAAAATATTGTTAAAGTAATAAAAGTGTAAATTGTAATAATATTTTTTTTTTTTCATTTTTTTTTACCTAAGAAAAAAAAAATGCATTACATTTGTGTACCTCACAACAATATAATGTACATTTGTATAGCATGAATATTCCTTCCAGAATCTGCTATATATATATATATATATATATATATATATATATATATATATATATATATATATATATATATAATAAATTCATCAGGGATGCCTCTAAGTTGAATTTCTTTATGCGGAACACAAAAGGAGAAAATGTAATGATTATCCAGCTGAACGAATAGAAATGACTCATTTTAATGCTTATAAAGTATATATGCTCATTTATTTGCTTTTCATTTTCTGATCCAAAGTAAGTGTTGTGTATCTACAGCATACCATTTTCACACAAACAAACACACAACTCTTACACACGTGATACATCTGCTATTGTTAGATGCATATACTATTGCCAATCCTTCACATTAACATTAGGTTATAGAAAGGTTTTGATAGTCACTTTAATATGTGTAACTGGCATAATTAAATATCCAATACTGACCAATATTGCATATCAGCTGCTATTCATATTATATATGCTATTGCATCTCTAAGATAGATCCTGCTTATGACTTGATGCTGGTAGATGTCTATGCCTCTATTTGCTGTGTAGGAAAATTCCCATTTCAACTTCAACCTCCTCAATATGCTTGTCTTGTTCTTCATTCCTTGCATCAGCATCACTGACCTAACCAGAAGATTGCCTTAAATTAGATCTAAGCCAGTCCTGAGGATTTCACGTTTCAGCTTAGATATCAGGATCCATTACATATCATCCTCCCAACTGCAGAAATTATAGCATCTTTTGCCTGTGTGGAATATGAACACTCACAGAAGATCAGAAAGTAGGCATGTAGATATGTTCTTTCTCGTGTAGATCACCCAGACTGGGTTCATCTGACTTACACTGTTTGAAGTAGCCCTATCCTTCCGCTAACCAAACGGGACCAAATGTGTGGCTAATATCACTGGATGGTATCCTGTTGGATGAAGAAAGAAGTGTGTTTATACCACAGCACTTCAGTCACCAACAAACCTGAAGAGAATTGAAGGACCTTTCAACCTCATCCTCCCTGGAAAGTTTAACATTTACATTCAGCTTGCAAAGTATGTAAGACAGGAGAGCTCTGTGACACTTTTTCCTATGACTTCTTTGACTCAGTGTTTTTGTTATGTTTCTTTTTTATAGAAAAAAAAAATCTTCACGTTACCTAGAAAGTGTGTAAATTAATATTTAAATGAAGTTCCAAACATAGGTTGTGTGGAGGAGCCTAATCATTCAGTCCTGTCAATCATCATTAGGAGCCTATATAATCAGCAGTCATTGAACCGTTCCAATGACATTTCTTCCAGCAAACCCTCACCTCCCCACCTACTCAGAGATCAAGTCCACTCTTGGGATTGAGCTCCTGCTTCAACCTTTAGCAAGAGAGATTTTTTTTTACCATTAGTTATGGGCAGTTGATCTTATGAAACTGTTCATTAATGTGAAGCCACAACCATGTCAAATGCCAATTATACACATTTTATGTCAGATGTTTGCAGTTTTTTTTATTATTATTTTCATTATTTTTTATTAAAGTGATGTGACATGTCATATAGCCAAGTATGGTGTCCCATACTTGGAATTTGTGCTTTGCATTTCACCCATCCAAGTTAATGCACACAGCATGAGGGTGGAAGAGAGTTCTGGGCATTCATTCAACCCCGGCTACATATCCTGCCAGTACTGAGACCCAAACCCACAACCTATGGGCTACAGTCTGACTCTCTAACCATTAGGCCACAACTTCCCCTATTTAAGGTTAAAATTGAGATCAGAAGAGATATTGCTGATTCAGTAGATACACTTTTTTATCATTTAACATTCATTAACCTAATCGCAGAACAACTTTAGAAGTGAAATATAAATACATTTTTATAACTCAAATAGTTTTTATTCTTTAAAGCAGGGTTGAGCAACTCTGATTATTTATATGCCTAATCAAATACACTTGAATAATCTAAAGAAAAGGTGTGTTCCATTCAACTGTCAATGCCCTGTAAAGTCGACTTCAAAGGGGGTTCTGCAAATTTAAGTGAGATTCCAATCTGAATAGAGCTAATATGCACCATACAAATGGGAACATCAATACATCACTTCACAAGATGTTGAGAAAGTCGTTCGATCCAGAATTTTGAATTAAAAAGGCAACGAAATTAAATTAAGGATCTGGTGTAATTGTCTTTAATTAGGCACAGGTGTGCTTTGTCCACAGGAATAAAATGCATGAAACATGATAGTTGCAATTTGAATCGCATGATTATAGTTAAATGAGATGAATAACACATTTGATAAAGCCAATAGAAGCTAATTCTCAGATTAAACATTGCAACAGAAATGTTGATACCAGTTTTAGCCCTTTCAAGTATGTCATAATTCTTCACAAATTAGTTTGACTCAAGTTTGATCTGTGTTTTATGTCGCTGGGTGTTCCGAACGTACAAAGTTAAATGAACTATCAATGATACTCCATGCTTGGGGAAAAGGGAGCAGTGATCACTGTGTCCTATGAATCGGAACGCAGCTAAGGTCTTTAAGATCAAATGAAAATTAAAGAAAGGAGTGTTTAATTAAGGTTGGAGCTAAACCCTGCAGGACAGTCACCCTGCAGGATCAGAACTGCCCAACCCTGCTGTAAATCCTCTATATTTTTTTACTCAGAGATGACTGTGATAATGAAAGTTTGGGCGGTGGTCACGTAGGATATCATCTCTGTATCCGATTTTCAAGTGCTGAATTTGACAGTGTTACTCCACCAGTGTTACAACCCTCTCTGGTCTCCCCTGATATTTTATCACATTTTGAAACCCACTTATTATTTAGATTTTCATCTTTATAACGCTGAAACCCAGAGAATAGCGTTGAATATAAATTGGGAAATGTTTATGACAATGCTTCGCAGAAGTGAAGCATGGGGGAAAATTTGCTTCCTAATTCTCCAAGTGTCTCCTCAGATGAAGTTTTTTTATGAAATCCAACCAAAAGCAATGTCAGTTATTGGTCTCTATCCACTAGACTGTAGAATTGCTACAATCTTGGTGCAGTTGGGAAATAAACTGCGAGGCATTGGAAAACGGTACACGGATGAGAGTGGCAAATCGATCTCTTTCTCAGACGTCCATCAGCATGGGGAGAAACATGGTGTGGGATGCTGATGGCATCTGTCATTGCGGACGCTGGTCCGACACAAGGGCCGACGTGGGGTCATACTCATGGGGGATTGTCATTTTAATAGACAAGCATTTCTTGTCTGTCGCGGATCATTTATTGGGGCAAAGAGCAGCAGTTACTGCAGTAGGGGAAGGGGCCATGGCTCTGTGCAATGCCTGTGACAGCTTGAGGATGGCGGGTGGAAGCTGTCCTCTTTGATCTGTCAAACCTGCATGATGGAACACACTCCGCATCTACCAGCTGCTCTTTCGTAAGATTACATGCACCTGGGGGCACATCCGCCTCCTCTTAATGTGTGTTTTGACATGGAGTTGTTGACGTCCCATCGTGATTGACTGAAGTGATGAGCAGTCATCTCATGAGCCAGTGTTTAACAACAGCCCTGAAGCCTGAGCAGTCCCAGTAACCTTTCTTTGACCGATTTTAACTTTTATGCAATGAGAAATTAAATGGTATTATAATTGGCCGTGTCTGAGAAGTGTTAATTCTGTGAGGTAATATTTGAGATGGACTTTTTTTTCTTAAATTGTCACCCAGGCTTTTTATGAAAATTAATTTTTCAAAAGATCTGCACTGCCCAGCTCATTGCCGCTAAAAGTCATATCAAAATTAAATATAACTTTTGCTTTGAATTGAATATGAAAAATAACTTTTGATTGCTTTGAATGTCATTCAGGGATGCTTTTCTACATTACTACATAGCATTACCTGTAGTAAAAGGCATTAAGAAACGAACCAGTTAGTCACAGACATTTCCTGAAAACATAGGAACATACATCCTTCTTTCGTACAGCGTTGGTTTTCCACTGGAACTAGCATATATACACTCTTTTAAAAAATGGCTTTAATTATCTCAACAAACTAAATGACATAATGAAACTTGTGTATGTATAGAAATATGGAAAGAAAGATAGAGATTGTATTACCTGTTAGTTTTTTTAATCTCTGCTCAAATGCATGATTTAGTCCATATGTCAAACTATCAAAAACCCACAGGCTTCTAACCACAGGTCGAGAGCTGTAGTTCCAACCACAAACTTTTGTGATGCTGTTTGTTAAAACTATGGATTCGGGAAACACCAAATCATTGAACTATGTTGATAATGATGGAACTTGTGAAAATAGTTGGCAGTGGAATTTGAAATTAAGATGCAGTTTTTGGAAGAAGAAGAAATATATATAATGAAATTTAAAATCAGCAAAAAAGTCATGTAATGAAGTAGAGTCAAATTCTTCTGAAGTTTCATCTTTGGAACATGGTTTAGTCCTAAATTATTATTATTATTTTTTTTAGGGGGGAATGCAAACTATTAAGTCACACTTTATATAAAGTGCCATTACATACTATGTACTCAAATGAAAACAAGTATAATGCACTTATTTTGTTCATATTCATACTTGAGGTGGGATAAGGGTAAGGTTAGGGACATGTTTGGTGGCATGGGTAGGGATGAGTCAACAATGTAACTATTAATGTAATTACATAACATATTTATGGATGTAACTACATGCAGGTATTTTTAATAAATAAGTAAAAATAATAACATCTATGCACACAATAAGATGATTGAATCAAGTGATTAATTTAAATGTAAATACAAAGCAGTTAAGACCACCTAATTTAAAGTGGGGCCAAATATTGATATATTTATTCTTAAATGGATAAGAAGAAAATATGTTTTCTTGAAATGTTTCTGATATATCTGTTCCCAGCTCTTCAGTGCACATCTCTTGATGATTTCTGTGGTTTCAGTAATAGAGTAATTGTCCACAACAGAGAGAGATCATGTCACTGAACGACTGGAGCTCGGCAGGGAATGGATATTGGCAGAATGCTTAACCTATCAGTGCTATTTGACCTGTCTTCAGAGTAAAATATACTGACCACTGCCCTGTCAGACAGAGAAACCCTTAGTTAGGTGCAGTGGACATATTCCCCTGCCACCAAATAGATGCTCATGAAAAAGGCCTGTTTGCCTGAGGAAGTAACCATAGCAACACTGGTTAAAGCTCTTTTTATATTGGGCATCAGCTCTTTTAAACAAAAGTACTTCCATTTTATATCTCTTTAAGATTTATACAATTAAAATAAAGTTTTTATTTATTTAATATATCACAAAAGTGAATTTAAAAGGTGCACACAGTTTGACTGGTTGATAGACCCAGTGCACAGATATGAAGTAGTAATAGATTTTTGCCGGACGGCAGCTTAATATCACTTTAATTCAATGGGCCTTACATCCTTTCAACAGCAAAGTAAATAAAAACCAAAAAGACATTGCAAGCTAACATCTCGGTTACGTATGGTAACCCTCGTTACCTGAAGGAGGGAACATCTGGATACATCATGTCAGATGAATGACAAATTGGGATCCTAATTCGTCAGTCATCTGAATGTGACGTCAAGAGTGACTGACTGAAAGGGAACAGTTTTTGTGAACATATTTGTGTGTGTGTGCGCGCGTGTGTGTGTGTGTAATAGCATTGAAATAGATTTTTGTCTCTGTTACTAGTTCTAAATGATGCTTGAGAATTAGTAACAGATAATTGGTGTTCTTTATAATGAAGATTCCTCAGAAAGTAGTTCTTAATTTAACTATAAAACCCATGGTTTTAAGGATAAAACCTGACAAATTTATTTTAATAAAACATCTACATAATAGCTTGAGGTGTGATAACCATGGTATAATAATAATAATAATAATAATAATAATAATAATGGTCACTCTTCATTTTAAAGTCCAATTCTTGCAATTGAAAAACCATTAACTATGATTTTTGCCTTAATAAACTCCTAGTTTCTTGCTTATTAATAGTAAGGTAGTTGTTAAGTTTAGGTAGTGGGTAGGATTAAGGATGTAGAATATGGTCATGCAGAATATGTGCTTTTCAAGTTCTATTAAACAGCCAATATATTAATACAGTATATATTGAAAGTATTTAGTTTAATTGGATTGGATTTTGAAACCTGCCCTATATGCCCAATTTGTCATTTCTATGATTCAGAAGTGTGCTCTTGAGCACCCCATTTAAAGATGTGATTCACCCTTTGCTGAGCCTGCACTGCTTAGCATTCCACAGTGCACAACTACCCAACAGTCCATGGGATGTTACAGCACCAAAGTGTGGTCTCTGAGGAGGATCACAGGGGCTTGTGGCAACATTTAGACTGGCTTGAAACTGAATTACCTGTAGAACTCCTTCAGACAGCTGACCTCCTTGAATTCACACACAGGGGAGAAAAAGACAGAGAGAAGAGGAGACTCTGTAGACTGAGACTGAGACAATAGAGAGAGTAGGTGACAGAGATGCAGTTCCTGCAGGAGCAATAATGTGTCCCTGTGTGTGAAGCAGCTTCTGACAAATAAAGCATGAGCAGTGGAGTGGAGAGCAAAACAGCATGTGGGAAATGTAATTTGCTCTGCTTTAATGCATGTGTTGGGCAGGTGGGTCTGTGTTACCACATGTGAATAAGAAAACCCTCACATGAGCTTCCACTGAGCAAGTGTAATCTGAACACAGCACACTGAATAGATGTGTATGTGCTGAGACGGTGGCTCAAGATTTTCTTTACCAACAGAAAACGCACTACAACAAGATCTGATAGTGTATCTGAGCTGCTACTTGCACGGTGATAATGTCATATAAATATGATTTATGGTTCTGAGATAATCGCATACATTTTAGCAGCCTTTTTGATCACTCTGAAAATCCCCAGCACATTGTTTTGTCATACACACACCGCGATTGTTCAGACACATGGCCTGAATTACTGCTGCAGCTGGCTCAGACTGTGATGGTGATGATGATGATGGTTATAAAATGTGAGAGGAAAGGGCACTATTAAAGACGCAATGAAATCAGAATTGGAGTTTTGCAGCATGTCAGCTTTCTATCTACTGTACAAGTCCAGATTAAAAATGTTTTTTAACACTTAAAGGAAAAAGGTGACATTTGGCAATGTTAGTTGAAGCATAAAACAATGCATTTTTTATAGTGTTTATTAATCTTTGTTAACATCAGTTAATAAAAAAATGAACTTCTTTCATTGTTAGTTCAGGTTATCTCAGGTACTAGCAATAATATTAATGAATATATATATATATATATATATATATATATATATATATATATATATAATTATTATTATTATTATTACTATTATTATTACTATTATTATTACAATAATGTATCAGTAAATTACTAATACTTAAATGTATAATTACACTGTAATAAGGACACCTTAAAATAAAGTGTGACCTTTTTTACTGTTGGCTTACAAATGTAATAGTTTTTAAAATATGGAACCTTACTTTAAAGGAGCCTGTCCTCCAACAAAAAACGACCATATAGGTCGTTTGTGCAAGCACCTTATTACGACCTATATTTACGTTTTAAAGTTAAGCGCCCTCTAGCGGGTGTAAAAATAATGACAGTATCGCGTTGCGGCTGTCGTCATGAAATGACGTATCACGTCATTACCAATCAAAACGCACGTTTATGTAAATGAAATGCATGGGCTTTTTACACCGATCTCACAGTATTTCCTACATATTTTACTAGGTGGCTTATTCGTTTGAATGACCACACCTAACCCCACCCCTAAACCTAACCCTCACAGAAATCATGCTAAATTATGATTTATTGAGCATATACATTTTCGTGCATGTCCGTTCCCTGTGATCAAACCCATGATAGCACGATTACATATCAACGTATATCGCAATAATCTTCCAACTGAGCTACACGAAACACAAACCAGAGGGCAAATAAAAGAGTACAAAACATTAATATGAAAACGACCTTTTGCCGCAATTGTAGTATACGCTCTGATGGGTCGTATTTCAGGGATTTGGACAAACGACCTATACGAGCGTATTGGTTGAAGGACAGGTTGCTTTAAAGTTACTAAGTTACTAAACTGTTTTACAGGAGTGGATTTAAAACATGGTGAATTGGCATAAACATAGCTGAGAGTTCTATTGGTGGAGCAATATGACCATGTAATTATTACAGTTATAATAATTATTCAGCAAGGGTGCATTATGTTGATCGAAAGCGAAAGTAAAGTCTTTTACTTTATTACAAAAAAGAAAAGAAAAAAATTCTATTGAAAATAAGTGTTGTTTTTCTGAACATTCTATTTATGAAACATTCTGAAAAAAAAGTTAATTGTTATCATGTATATTAAGCAGCACAGCTTTTTTCAACATTTAGAATAATAAAAATTATTTGCAACTCATTATGGGGGTCTTTGTCTTCTCAGGTGTAAATCCCAATGATATTCATGATAGTTGACGCCTACTCGTGTATGACTTTTACCAACAAAAAAGTGTCTTAGAAAATGTAAATCAATATATTGTTTTCTGTGAGTGAGTAAACAAGATAATTTTCACATTATTTAGAAAGAAAAATTCTAGGCTACATCTCCAGTTCTCAAAATCCCAATCTTCTTTATGTGTTTTATTGCTTTATTCAAGTGATTTAGACGCATCATTGCAGGTCAGTGTTAAATTACTCCTGGCTAAATTCTTCATCATTGCTCACTGATCTTCTTAAATATCAGCACACTAAGAGATATGAGTGTAAGTGTCCTTGAGTGATCCAAGGAAAAAAAAAGAGAGAAAGCTTGTGTATACATGCATGTATGCTCTCATCTTAGCACAGTCAATTTTCTGCAAATCTTTATTGAAACTCATCCTCAGAGAGGGAAGAGACTAGTTATAAAATGCTTTACATGCCGCTTTTTGGTTTTGGTTCCATGCCAGCGAGTGTTTTAAATGTGCATCTTTAGATATGGCAAAGTAAATGTGGGTTCTCACCCCTGTGGTCATGTGACACCTTCAAGGGTATCTCTGGGGTTCTGACTTTGGAGTCTGCTGCTGAGGTCAGCAAAGCACTGCACAGCTTTAATGGACACCGGCATATTTTAGCATGATTGGATAACCAGAACAGTCCCATGGATTTATTTATTAATTTATTTATTTTGTCATTTGTTGTATGTCAGTTAACTTGTTGGATGACTGGTTTGCCCATTTGCAGAGGTTTATCCTTACCGCAAGTGCAGTGAAAGAGTTTTACCTGACAAAAGCACAGTACAGTGTGAGGAAAGCAACTATCTGTAAGTTGAAAAACTACAAGCTACAAAAAAAAAAAAAAAGCACACAAAATGTAGCTTTAGGGATAAAACAGCTTGTCAACAGTTTGTGTACTTTTAACATTGTACACGTTGTTTTCACCCTGCATAATAAAAATATGCAAAAAAATTCATAATTTAATTTTAAAATGTTGCAAGGTAGAAGGACACCACTTGCTAGAAGTAAAAAAGACCCCACATTTACACTAAATACATCAAATAAAATGATGAATTGCAGTATTTAAGAAAATGTGTTGCTATTAAACTGAGGACTTCAGTAGGGACTGAAATGGGTCAGTAAAAAAAAAAAAAGATTCACTCAGATTCATTTTAGTCCTTACATAGAAGTAAAATGCTTTAAAATTAATCAGATTTCCCTACGCGAGACATTATTGCTCCAGTTCCACTAAATGTAGAGCTGCCGGCAAAGAATAAAAATGTGTAGTTTTATTATACTACATCATTCGTTTTTTTTTTTTTTTTTTTAGAAAAACCTGTAGATATTACAATCTAATCAGCCAAGCTACTATTTCTGGACCACTTAAAAATGTGAGTTAGTAATAACTAATTTCAGCTGCTTGCTCCAAGCCATTCTGGATTTATAAATTTATCTATTTTGTTGTATATAGCAGTTTAGTGACATGCTTAGTTGTCTCTTTGGGATGTTTTAGGTCAAGTTTTATGAGGACAAAGTGCGACTCCTTCTGTTACTGTTGCTTGTCATCACGGTGTAAGAATAAAGGTGCGTCATATTATCTTCCACCAGGGAGATGTTTAATTGCTTACAGCCAATGACTTTAACTCCTCTACACAAAGAAAATGTGCAGGGGTAGGGAACAATCAAACACTGTCCTAAAGATCATTCTTATCAGATCAGTGAGGTGAATTTATCTTTAAAACCAAGAAGCATTTAATTTTCTTGTAGCTGCCCTCTACTTTACCTCATTCTAATATATTGCAATAATTGCTTGCAGGATAATTTCTCTCATTATTGCACAGTCATTAATGCGTCGATTAACAAATGGGAAGGAAAGGAGACGTTAACCTAGGAGGAACAATACAAAAGGAACTGATGCAAGTAGATGCTAGCTGATTTGTACTTAAACAGGAAGCCATTGAAGTTGCTGTTCTTTTGATGTTGTTTTGAATTGAGGCATAAATACGTCCCAAAATCGAGTAAACTGCCCCCCTTCCGCAGGCAACATTTTAGACATCACATATACAACAATGTCAGTGCCTAACAGTGGTAAACTTATTTGTATCTGTATCTGCGTTAAACTGGAAGTTTGTGAAAACTACATGAAAAGCACTTTTAAATATAATCATGATTCATTCATAATTTCCATATAGCAAATAAGCCTTGAATCATTAATAGTCTTCCTTTTAACTACAAAAATTTTCTTCAAACAGTAATACTAAATAATAAATAAACTAAAAAAAAAAAAAAAAAAAAAGTTCTTTAGTAGAGCATGTAGGCATCATTTGCGTACATCATGGTACATCCGTGGAACATCTTTCTGCCACTGTTTTTCCAAATTGGTTTTGTTCCCAAAATTTTGGAAAAGCCATTGAAAAAGTACCATGTGCAATTCATGTACAACACATAGGAAGAAAATCAATCGATCAATCAATCAATAAATCAATCAATCAATCAATCAATCTTTTGTTTATTGATTTTCCTTAAATAATTCATGTCATGTAACACAAAATATACTTGTGCCAAACTAATTTGGGGGTCGAACAGTTGATTGGCCCGATTAAACCAATGTGATGACACAGTATTGTACACTGTTCCCTTTCAAAGGGAACTTCGAACTGCGTCCTCTAGGGGCCGCTTTGGGGAACACCTCGTCGTGACCCGTGTCTGAAGCATACATTGAAAAAACACCAACTTGTTGGCCGGTGACAGCCTCCGAAAATTACCTTTTGACCATAACCCTCCAGCTCAGGTGAGCCTTTTATTTCTGCATGATCTCCATACAGAGATTAAAAATAAATTAAAGATGCCGTTTTCTTCTCGCATCCATCGGTTTCGGCATGAAAGTTATCTGCCGACATCGAGGTGATGAGCCAAACGGCTATGAGGGAATGCCCCCTGTAGAAAGAGCAAATTTTTTTTATAAATAATTAATAAATAATTTTTATCTGTGAAATTTTTTTCTTTCTGCAGGGGAAAACCCCTCTTAATCCTCTCTTAATCTCCCTTCTTGCCATTTAAGCCCCTTCAGAAAATCATCTCGCTTAAATGGCAAGGCATACGCAGTAGCAGGTCAGGCTGTGGCTTTATTACAGCACAATGCTGGTGCTTCAAGCATATCAGATCTGCTAAGAGACCTGGATAGAGGCAGGGGCCTTTTTCTGATCTGGTAGCTGAGCTGCGCCGCACCACGGATCTCTCTCCGTGCTACCAAGCAGGCCGCCTCCGCCATGGGCAGGACTATGGCAGCCATGGTGGAAGCGGAGAGACATCTGTGGATGAACCTGGCAGACATCGGGAGGAAAGAAAATGCTTTCTTCTCGATGTTCAGGTTTCGCCTTCTGAGCTTTTCTGTATTTCCGTTGAGACGGCGATTTGAGAAGTTCAGGGAGACGAAGGCGCACTCTGCTGCTTTCAGATCCTTCGTTCCACGAAGGTCCAGGTCTGAGCCTGAACAACATAGGGGTCCTGGCCTGTCTCGATCTGAGGATCAAAGACGGGCACAGAAGGCTAGTGTCGCAACTCGCGCTCCTCCCCCACCTGCGGGCAGGGGTTAGAGGAATCGTGGGTCACGAGGAGGTAAGCAGAACCTAAGGGGTATGATCTAGACAAGGCAGCGTTCTCGTCCGAATCGGAGTGATACCGAGGTATCTACTCTTTCCCTTTGGGGATTTTTAACCCTCTGGAGTCTAAGAGGTTATCAGGAGAAAATAGCCTCATAATGCGTATATGCGTTAATTGACTTCAGAGGGTTAACTTCTGCTTTTATCCTCCCTTTCCTAATTCCCCTGTAACCACCAGCTCTTCACCTGATCGTCTCCTATGCTGGACCTATAACGTTTTTTTATGGTTCTATGTTCATAGCAACCACCTGACTGATGGTCCAGACTAAAAGGAGGCGCCCCTTGAGCGGGGCTCCAGCGCAGGAGGGTGGGTGAGTAAATGTAACCCTCTCTGTATATTCTTATGTGTATTTAATTGCTGGTGGTTACGTGTCTACTAATAAACTCTGTGAGTTTCCTTTTGCAGTGCTCAGTTACAGTGTTTACTAAACACTCGCCAGCACCAGCCATCCGGCTTCATGTTCCGGTATTAGGCGGCTGAGATCACAGGTTTCTGAGGGAGCCTCCTTGATCATCAGGCCTGGCACATCACTGCAGGGAATTTCATGGATGTCCGGCCAGGTCACCCCGAGGGGTCTCCTGGCTGCTTAGGGGTGCTGTCGCATCTAGCGGGAAGTGGAGGTGGCAGTTACAGAAGTCTTCTTGTATATTCTGACTCAGGTGATGCTCCCCTCCTTTCTAAAAATCCACAAGTGGTAAGTTTGCACGCAAGACTCTGCAAACTTTCTGAAATCTTGTACGATAAGGATCACGCGCTCTGCTTCATTCCCTTTCTTGAGATGATTAGACCTTGGTTCCTTGGGCTCCATTCATCCAGTGTGTATTTGTTTTAACACCTCAAGCATCGCTTCCCTCAACATGAGGGGCTATTTGGGTGATTCTCGTGGTAATTTAGCAGCGCTCCCCTTTTTCCCCAAAAAAAAAAGGGTCGCCTATGAGTGCGCTACTCTGAGCTCGGAGTTCTCCTCTCATATGAGACTGAGTTCTCTGTTTTTTCCCCAGAGCGCTCCAGTATTGTTTCCATAGATCGAGTTGATGACTCTCAATCATACTGTTTTGAGATGCAACATTCCATCTATGAGCTGCTCTATCAGAGTGCCACGAGAGCCCCTCCTTAGAACAGTATTTGAAAATCCATGCTATGGTAAGTGTGCACGTGAAGTCTTTGCACACTTTCTGAAATCCACACTGTGGTAAGTTAGCACGCTAGTATTCTGCGTTCTTTCTAAAATCCTATATGGTGAGGGTTTCGCGCGGTTGCTTCGTGCCCTTTCATGAGTTGGTAAAAGCCCCGTTCATCTTGGGCACCACTCCACCTATGTATCCTCGGATACCTATTTAAACAGGGTGTTGCTACTAGAGAACTGTTGAGACAGCTCTTTCAGCAAGCTTATGCGTAAGCTAGCGGTAGCCCCTGTGTGACAGGCAAGACTTGGTAGAAATGCTAGGTTCTTAGCCGTATCCCTTTAAAGGAATCTTTCCTGATTCCAAGCCTTCAGCTCTACCCGGGGCCGAGGCCCTAACCATTAAGTTAGGTATGTAGCTTAGGCCTTTTGGCCGTAAGGGGTACTGTCACAGACAGCCGTCTAAACGTCCCAGGGGCAACTCCCATGGAAATGGTAGAGTTGGTACTTAGTGCTCGCCATGATTCTGGCCTGCACTTCCCTCAGCATGGCGGCGTGGGTATACTGTTCCCCAAAGCGGCCCCTAGAGGATGCAGTTCGAAGTTCCCTCGAAAGGGAACTGTCTCAGGTTACGTATGTAACCATAGTTCCCTGAGTAGGGAACGAGACACTGTGTCCTCTAGCTCCCTGCCATGCTTCGGACGTAAGCTTCAGACGAAGAAGATAGTGACGTGCTCTCCCGGTGCTTATTTATAGTCGCGCCGGTAGTGACATCGGAGGCTGTCGCCGGCCAACAAGTTTTTTTTTTAAGTTTTTTCAATGTATGCTTCAGACTCGGGTTACAACGAGGTGTTCCCCAAAGCGGCCCCTAGAGGACGCAGTGTCTCGTTCCCTACTCAGGGAACTATGGTTACATACATAACCTGAGACAGTTTTCACACACAGGTGTGATGTGAATAAGCAGCCAAATGACTTAAAACTGATCCTGAGGTAGTCCTGACATATTCTGATGATATTTATATGTTTCTATCCACCCTTTACAATATCCCTTGAAATCAGCATGCAATGTGTCTAATTGCCATGACATGACATTTTAGGTTTCATCAACAGATTATTATTTTTTATATATAATTGTATTTTTTTAAGCTTTTTTTGTTCTTCCTTATGCAAAATTTAGAGAAGTCCACATTACAAAGTAGAGGTAGAAATAGAAATAAAAGAATGTACTTTAAACAACAAATACACTGAAGTGTAAACTGGATATAATGTTTTCAGTCACTTAACTGCATGTTAATTACAATTTATTTTGAAATATGTTACAATTAAATGTTAAAATCAAATTACACACTACAGTTAAAATGATAATTATATTTATTTTGTATTTTTTTATTAGTATATTTATTATGTATTTTGCATGTGCTTTAGTATGTTGGTGAACAAATCAAAGTAGTGTACTTTAAAGAATAAGTATAAAAAAAGAATTAAATGTGACAGAAGTGTGTAAGAGTTGTAAAAGTTACGTGGCATTTTATTTAAGTGATGTTATATTATCTGCAAGTAAGTTTTTTATTAATATTACTTTATTTTTACACGTTTAATGATTTGAAATACACTTACAATTGCACATTCAGTACAATGTGCACATTTGTTTTTAACAATGGCTATTCATTTCTCATTGCAAGGTTAACAAACCTTCACCAATACTAGGACTGAATGAAACAGAGAAGCACATTGTGTATCTCTCTAACAGACCAACCAAATAACACAAAACATGTTTAATGCGTTATCTTACTCTGGACAAGTTTTGATTTCTGAGAAACGTGTAATATATAGAAACCGAAATGTGTTATCACAGTGTTCTATTTTCCTACAGAATTCAAATTCAAACCTGCTCCAACACAGCTGCCTGTTATTATCAAGTAATCCTGAACACCTTTATTAGCTGTTTCAGGTGTGTTTGATTGGGGGTGGTGTGCTGCAGGATGATAACCCTCCAGAGACATTGTTGGCTACCCCTATATTACAGTATTGAGTTGTTGAGCTTATTAGTATGCTAACATCAAACTCTGTTCAGCACTTGTGAGTACCACAATTTACACAGTGTTCTTGAGCGATTTTTAAAAGAGTGGCTGCTCTTGAAGAGCAAAGAGTGACTTATGAGGTTTTATTTAGGTTGTTACGCTATTTTAGAAGGCAAACAACACTTGTGCAAAAACTATAGGTCCTTGTATCTATGGTTACATGAAGAACTTTTAACACCCATCTTCCATTGAACGAAATGCTCTTTGTAGCTGAAAATGAAATGTTCTTTAGAATTTTAAAATAGTAATGTTTATAGATTTTTAAAAGATTCCTCTGATCCTAGGCCAAATCTCTAGTCTTTAGTCACTAGTTTGAAATGTTCACCACAGATGATTAATGACCATTGCAATCATTGCGATTTTCTGCAAAATGTCAGACGTTGTAAGGCGCAGTCCTGGAGTGTGGCTTCTCCTAAAATGAGAATCGAATTAAGAGCCATTAGGCGCACAGAGCCTGATGACGCAGCAAACCATCACTTGCTCCACACATTTGTTTTTTAAATTGCTTTTAAAGACAAGCCATGATCAATACACACACACACACACACACGCTCCCACACACACAAACATATATATATATATATATATATATATATATATACTGGAAGAGGGTTTTCAAAAAGCTAAATTTTCACTCAACAAAAGTGCCACTCCCTTTTGAAGGGTTCTCCTAGTAGGGAGCAGGCCAAGGAGTGGGAAAAAGGTTTAGAAGAGAATGGGGTTAACAGCTGGTGGTGACAGCTCTACTGTGCCATTATGATCTGTGTGTCTTGCGTTTTTAGCCTCCAGCTGTTTTGTTTACTCATGAAATGTGGATATGACCCAGCAAGTTGTGCTTTTTTACAACATTGGTCTCTGTGCGGCAGCGGTCAGCAGTGTAAGCAACAACTTTAATGCTCCCTGACATCCCATCAACATCACATTCGTGAGCATCCAAATATATTGTGCACAGAGAGATGGACAGAGTGCTGTGATAATAGGGAAGGGGGCATAAAAGTTGATGGAGATATGAGGGCATGTAGGGGATTTCTGCATATTAATCATGTGTTTTGCCTGCCCCTCCATGATCTATTCATGACAGTTGGTCCTCATTTAGTGCCTACAGAGAATGTGAGGGTACTATAGAAGATGTCATATATACTGCAGTAAAAAGCAACATTCTGAAGTGGAATAGTTTCCACTAAAGCGCAAACTCTAAAGCCTCCAGACCCAAGGGGAGACATTTGCGATCACCAGAACTGCATCTTTCTAGTGGTGACATTTATCCATTGCTTCAGTTTAGTGATATTTCTGCCTCAAGACCCTTTTTTTCTGTATTTACCATTAAAGTACTGAAGTATAACAGTAGGAATCCAAATACCAGGTAAATATGATTTTGCCATTAGACATTTTTTTTAATGGTAAAAAAATGCAGTTATAGTTTAGAACAGATTTTGAAAAAATATTGCATTACATCACTTGCTAGATCCTCTGCAGTGAATGGGTGTTGTCAGAATGAGATTCCAAACAGTTGATAAAAGCATGACTTCAATCCATCAATTAATATGATAACAAACAAATTCACCCTTTAATACTTTTGCTTCAGGTTAAAATAGTCCTCTATTTATAATTTGTCTTTCTCTGTGAAGAGAGAAAAAATTGGTTGTCACATCTGATTCAGGTGACATCAGAGTTCTATACAAGTGGATTTTGATGTAAGAGGACAATATAGCATGGACTTTTTTACTGAAGGCAATGTTTTAAGGATTATGGACTCGTGTTTTGGCCAGATTATTATTATTATTATTATTATTTTTTTTTTTTTTATTATTATTATTATTATTATTATTATTATTATTAAATTTTTATAATGCCTTAAAAGCTTTTCACTTTCACAAGACGTTAACTGATGTATTTTCTTTTTTTTTATTCTCTTCAATCAAACCATTACTAAACTAAAATTTATTTTGTTCAAGCCCCAAGAAATAATCATATTAAACTACTTAAATAATAAATAATAATAATAATAAAAATAAACACCGACTTAACTATTACAAATAAATTAAATAAATAAATAACCTCTTCATTGCACTTGCAGCAAGAGAACGCACCATAATTTGTGACAAACAAATGCATGAACAAACAAACAAATAAATGAACAGGTTAATCAATCTTAAGTACCTTAATGTGCTCTGAATTTTATTATCAGTTTCACACATATGAATCAACATACTTTCCTCTCAGTTTAATTCAATAATGTCATAATTGTAATTAAACTTTAACATAATATCATTAAGTTACTAATGTAATTAAGTAGTCTCAAAGTGATTTTGTCACTGACAAGATTATTATTAAAGCACATTACTCAATTATCATCTTCTTTAAGCTAGCAAGCACAAATGAGAACACAAAATATACCTTTTTTTACTATATTTAAAAACACAATGAAAGAACAAAGATGAAGAGACCAGTCAGGACACTGACATTTGCACAGTAATTTTTCACTCATCAAAGCAACATACTTTGTTATCGTAAATAATACCATGTGTTACCCGTAGTATCTTTTTAAAAAAATATTTTTTTCTGATGGTGTATATCCAGCAAATTATGGTGCATGGTTTTGTCTGTGTCAGTGCACAGAAGGGTAAGCAGTGATGGAAGCTAAGGTGGGCTTCCTACTCACAAACTAGCACTTGACTGTCAGTTCTTGCTTTGTAGAGAGAGAGAGAGAGAGAGAGAGAGAGATTCCCACAAATAAATTGGTCTTGACTCTTTTGAATGACCCCTGACTTGTTGGGACAGCTTTATGGACATTGCTTTAACTCCCCTTTTCCCTTTACATCCATCGCACTGGCATCTCTCCTGCATTTGGACAGATGACTTTGAATGGGTTGTTATTCTGTCAGGAGGGGGCTGATCCCCAGTTCCCTGAGTGGTGACCTCATCTCAGTCTACAGCGACTGTGTGGCAGTCTGAAATGAGCTGAAATAAAATAGAGACCAAGTTAAACAAATCTTGTATTTCTTCCAGTGATGTTCTTAACCAATGCCAGAGAAATACCAATTTTAACCTGTTAACCATTACCTGAGTAGAGTCTCGCTGCAGCTTGCGGTGGACATCCAACCCCGCCCACATTCAACTGTGGCGTCAGACGCCACGCCTATGTCATACGTAAAAATACATCATCAGGTGATGCCAGGTGAACACCCATGTGTTGCGTGCATGTGCAAAAATGGCGGAAGTGTGTTGTTTCGGGGATCAAATTAAATGATATCTTTCGTTTTACTAATACAGGTTAAATAACATGTATTACATAAATTTAAATAGTACAAATTAAACCTAGGCCACATCTCTAATGTATGGAAGTAAATTCATCCAAACAGCCGGTAAAAAGCCTGCATTGGTTGATTATACTTAGGCAAATTAATAACATATTTATACCTTTCGCTGTTCGATTATATAATGACAAATTCACATATTTTATGATCGATTGCAACATACCTTAGGCAATATCAAAGTTAAGTAGACAATTTTGTTTAAGGCATTTTTAATTATCTAATTCTCTAAAAATATGATTCACTTATAAGGTGGGAACGTTAGTGATATCACTATTTTAAGGATAAATATGGGTGTTATGCAATAACTGGAATCCTCCCCTCTTTATTTTATTTTTAAATGTGTTTATTTTTCATATTTCTTTCATTTAAAAAAAAAAAATCCTGATTTTGGCAAATTTATACACTTCATTTGGTTTTAAGTATTTTTATTTTTTTTACTTTTAATTATATTCAAGAACAATTATGATCTACACACTAATATTTTTTATATGTGCATGGAAAAAAAAAGTTTATCACCTCGCAAAAAAGAGCAACAACATTTACATTATAGGATTTACGGTTCTCTATATAGACTAAGCTACACATACATAGGCTTAAGGCAGTGGTTGCTTTGACAGATTATGTAAGTAACATGGCATTGACTTTTGGGCCTTTTTCCATCAACACAAATATATATACAAATGTGTCCAAATCCTACAGATGCATAAAGATCAATAAAAAGACATCCCTTGTTTCACTGGGTATTGTTATATTTATTTCACAAAACACTAATATTCAACAATGTAGAGTAAATAAATTATTATATATTAAATTACTCAAAGAAACATGGCATTGACTTTCAGTCCCTGTTCATCAACACATTTTAATAAGAATGTTTCCATATCCTCGCGATTGTCAAAGACAAACACACAGGCATCACTTGCTTTATCCGTCTCTCCTTTCAGGTAGTCTTTGATTATATTAGACTGTTTTTCTTCGTCCATCTGGAGAAATTCAGGCTCTGTCACCTCTCCATGGAACAGCTCACAGTGGCTCTGAACCCAGCACCATGCTACACCAATGTCCCTTATGAACTTCCTCTTCAGTTCCTCTTTGATCTTCTGTTGAAAGTACAAAATAAACTGTATTTGTGGGGTAAATCTAAAATTACTATAATTATTTTCACAAAAAAAAAAGTTTTTACCTCATCACTCTCATCTTGACCCATCACAGTTTCCGTACTGGCTGGCTGTTTGCTGATGGTGGACTCTGACAGCCTAAAGACAGACTCAAAGGTTAGGTAAATGGACCATTTGTAGAGCATCTTTTTAGTATTTCCAACCACTCAAAGCATTCAACATTTCTAAACATTCAACATTGTGGCCTCTCCAAAGTTTTCTTCAGTGGTGGAAACACTACTTCGTTACTGTACTTAAGTACATTTTTCAAGTATCTGTACTTTACTGGAGTAGTTTTATTTTGAGTAACTTTTACTTTTACTTCACTACATTCCAAAGCATAAAATCGTACTTTTAACTTCACTACATTTCATAAAACATATCGTTACTCCCTATAATATATCACGTGCTCCAACACGCAGAAGCGGTGTTTGATTCATCATGAACGAACTGAGTCTTTTCAAAATAAACTTAAATCAGATCGCAAATCGCACCAAACGATTCGTTTACGAATTAGAATGATCCGATTGCAGCCTACTGTCTATGGATTGCAGCTGTCCTGGAGTCGACCACTCACTGATTCAAATGAACCGTTTAGTGCGAGTCTCCAGAAGTAAGAACCGGGAGATCTTGTGAGTGCGCGTGCGTCTGATGTTGCTAAAAGTAAGTTACTAATGTCGAAATTTTGGATTAATTATTGTAACTGAAAATCATAGGTCAAAATTGTCAGTTGTTTCCGTTGTAAAGAGTGATCTATTTAAGCCCACTGAAATACTCGAGTGCAGACGATGCAGACACATCAATTTTAGGTAAAAAAAAAATAAATAAATAAATAAAAAAACAAACATTAAAATTACACAGATTAAATACAATAACTCATGCACGTTCAAATTCCCCGCTGCCGTAATGTTAAACAGTTTTATTAAAATGCTAACATCCCTATGTGACGTCTGTTTTTATATTGTTTATCAACAGTAACGTTTGGATTAACTAGACGAGTAGACAGACATGAATGTTTATTTATAACCGTACTGAAAATAAGTAAATATTGTTAGCTGATGCTAACTGTCTAGCTAACAAGCTTGCTGGTGCTAAGTTGAGGTAATTTTTATAAATAATGTCCAAATATTTTTATTCAACCACTTATATATATATATATATATATATATATATATAGATATAGATTACATCTGGGGAGAAAAGAAAGGATGTGATGTTCAGAACATGGTAACTACAGTAATTATCAAAGTGGGAAGAGATGCACCCTGTTTGGCCAGGGGTGTTTTTACACCACAGACAAGGTTTGAGAAGGAAAAAATCCAGTGGCGTAGCCATCTTTTCAGAAGTGAGGGGGACAGAAAATATATATATTAGGCTATATATATATTAGGCTATATATGTAGGCTATATAACATTTATTTAATCTATATAGCTTACCAATCAACAGTTTTTGAACAGTAATATTTTTTTATGTTTTTAAAGAAGTATCTTCTGCTCACCAAGCCTGCATTTATTTGATCCAAAGTACAGCAAAAAACAGTAATATTGTGAAATATTTTTATATTTAAAATAACTTTTTTCCCTATTTTAAATTGTAATTTATTCCTGTGATCAAAGCTGTATTTTCAGCATCATTACTCCAGTCTTTAGTGTCACATCCTTCAGAAATCATTCTAATATGCTGATTTGCTGATTATCAATATTTAAAACATAAGTATTTTTTTTCAGTATTCTTTGATGAATATAAGGATCCAAAAATTAGCATTTATGTGAAATAAAAAGCTTTTGCAACATTGTACACTATATATCATTCAAAAGCTTACAGTCAATATAATTTTTGTTTTTTAGAAAATAAATTATAGAAATGAACACTTCTACTTAGCAAGGACTCTTTTGTGGGTTCGAGTCTCAGGCCGGCAACACCATGACTAACGTTCTCTTGAGCAAGACACCGAACCTCCAACTGCTCCCCGGGCGCCGCAGCATAAATGATGCCCACTGCTCCGGGTGTGTGTTCTCGGTGTGTGTGTGTTCACTGCTGTGTGTGTGCACTTTGGATGGGTTAAATACAGTGCACGAATTATGAGTATGGGTCACCATACTTGGCTGTATGTCACGTCACTTCACTTTAAATTGATCAAAAGTGATGATAAAGACATAATTTTCTATTTCAGATTATTCCAGATTTCTATTTCAAAATAAATGCTGTTCTTCTGAACTTTCTATTCATCAAAGAAACCTTATTTTTTTTTATTATTTCTGAAGGATTGTCTGACTGGAGTATTGATGCTTAAAATTCAGCTTTGAAATTTCAACAAATTACATTTTGAAATATATCCAAATAAAAACCGTTAATATAAATAGGTTAGTAAAAATATTTCACAATTTTTCTGTTTTGCTGTACTTTGGATCAAATAAATGCAGACTTGGTGAACAGAAGAGACTTCTTTAAAAAATATTAACAAGCTTACTGTTCAAAAACTGTTGACTGGTAGTGGATACGATAGGCAACTTAAATTTTTCTCAAATTTCTAACTTTTAATTGGCTTAGAAATCTATAACTGCTGGACAATAACAAATATTATTGATTTGTTTATATACTACAAAATGTTTTTTGTCAATTAGCACTGCATTGTTCATACTTTATCACCTGCTGAAGATGACTTGAAAAACCATATATTATTGCAATCGTATGTTTAATGTCTTCGTGTTTCCAAAAGTTTCTGGCCTTTTTTTCTGTGTAAAAACTGCTTTCATACAGCGATTAGTTGGAGGCTTTTGCCCATATTAGGAATTTCCTGATATGACTTTCTGCGCGCACCCTCAGGCTTCGAGTATGAATGAAACACACACTGCAGGAGAGTTCAGCGCTCTGTGATGTTCATCTCGCTGTATTCTGGGTCCGAATAAAATATCAAATCATGTGCAGACTATCCCGTCTCTTTGAGCTTAAATCTATATTTATTCACACCAGCTCTTGAAAACCTCTATGTGAGGGGGGGAGGGGGGCCTGATTATGAATTATGATTATTTTCCTTTAAAATGTTCTTCCTAACTTCAGGCCTTATTATCATGTCATATATAGTCCTAACTGTGATGTTCTGTAAAACAACAAACTTTAAAATACTTTGTTCTTACTGGTGAAAATCAGATGGTCATCTCTGTTTTCTCTCATGTACATCACAGTGTAAGCTTTCACAGTTAACATCACTCTCATCAGTGTAGTCCATATCAACAACAAAAATATATCTTGACTCCATATAGTTGTTATTTTGGAAAAAATCCCAGGTATTTTGAGCAGTAGGATTATTAAAAATATGTGCGAATATAAAATTTAATTAAGTAGCCTATATAAAATTTCAGTACTTTTTTACTTAAGTACATAAAAAATTGAGTACTTTTGTACTTTCACTTGAGTAAAATTGAAAAAGGAGTACTTTTACTCTTACTGGAGTAATATTTTATTATATGTATCTGTACTTTTACTCAAGTACTTGATTTGTGTACTTCGTCCACCACTGGTTTTGTTACTGCTTAACATTCTAGGAGGAAACATTTAGTGTGTCTGGGTAGTTTGAATGCAGAAGAATCCATTTCATTTCATTTCATTAACCAGTTGTGTGTACCTTGGATGTGACATGTTTTGCAAGAGCAAACGACACCACCACCTTCGGAGCTGAGG
Organism: Carassius carassius; assembly: GCF_963082965.1. Lineage (NCBI taxonomy): Eukaryota > Metazoa > Chordata > Actinopteri > Cypriniformes > Cyprinidae > Carassius > Carassius carassius. Next base: position 8,315,220 of record NC_081794.1, read on the forward strand.
GATGTCATCCTAACAGATAAAACACAAAATAAAAAACTGAGAATGCATTCGAAAAATTTATGGAAAAAATAAATATATAAAAAAAGGAAAACCTTCCAAAAGAAAATTTGAGGTAATCACCTGGCTAAAGTCAAATGTCCAGTCCAGGGCTATATAGAGTGCATACTGAAACAGACAACAAATACCGTTGAGAAAATTCAAATATAAAAATTTACTGACACCAATTTATTGTACGGTACCGTACAGATAACACTAGACTGTATTAATCTAAATACTGCATGTAAACTAAACTAAACTTTTGCCATCACCATAACTGCTCAGAATCTGTGAATTACAGCTTACCATCAGCATGAACAGACAACAATCCAGTCCCTCTCTTTGGGTTGGAATATTCTATCAAATATATAATTAATTTTTTTTATACATAAAACTACAGAACAAGGACTGAAAAAAAAACTGATGATTGCATTCTTGTACCTTGGTTTTAATGATCTTCCATGGGCCATTCATTTTAAGATGAAGTAACCTGTAGGATTGTAGAAAAAAAAGTTAACAAAAAACTGTAGTGTACACAGCAAGTTACAAAACACACATAGATAAGTAACAACAACATTCTCATCACTTTAGTGGTTCCCAAGAAACTACAGCTCATCTTGTTGTTCTTTGAGATTCACATACATATTTAGATTATACAACATACATATACATGCATATATTATTTAAAAACACAAAAACCAATCAATATCTAAAGACATGCTCTCCCCATACCTCCATGCTCCACTGCATGACTTATGTGGTTCTCTAGGTGAAGTGTAAAAGAGAACTTCTCTTCAGTGGTGAAACTGCAGCAGGGACATTCAAACCCCCCATCACGGCAGAACTGTTCTGGATCAGGTTTGGACTGCAGATGTGTAGGATACTGTAAAACATGATAAATATTATGTGTATTAATATAGAAGGATACAAAGATTTGCCACGAACAGAGAGTTATCAAGTAAGACATAGTGAAATGATGTGGTTGCTCAAACTAGTTATTGTGCAAGAGTTGTCAGTGTTATTTATCATTAAATATATTCTATATGTTTTGCGTGGGGCCAGTGGAGTACATGTATGTGAAAGAGGTGAAGTGTGTGTGTGTGTGTGTGTGTGAGAGAGAGAGAGATCAGTATTATGTGTCAGGGATATAAAAAAAAACATGAAGGATGAATCAATGCACATACATTTTATCAGGATACAGTTAGGAACATTATAGATATTATGAAAGTAAACACAGCAGTGTTGGTAGCCTTATAACGTGCCTGTGTGAAGTCAGCTAGAAGTCAGTCAGTTAATTTCACTTCATGTCTAACAAAATATTCCTTGATAATTTAATGTATACATTTTTACCATTTTAACTATTAACGTTAAGCAGAGACATACAGTGTGACAAACACTTTTGGAATTACACCGGGCTAAGAACCAAATTTTTCATTACTTACAGCCATGGCAGATAACTTCTTACTCTTCTGGGCAACTGGCAAATACAGAAAACAACAACTTCTTCTTCTTTCTGGCAATCGCAAAACAATATTTCCTTCTTTTACCGATTAAAAACAACACAAACTTCTTCAACGTATCTTCTAGTCTTCTCGACGCTTCTTCCTGTTTGAAATTTAATGAGGACATGACGTAGACGGATATAGGCGCGGTTTATGATGGCACATCCGGGTGGGCAGGGTTGGATCTGTGACGTCTTTGGATGTGGGTGTGGTTTCTGACGTCACGCTTGGACGTGGACGGGGTTGGATGTCCACCGCAGGCAGCAGCGAGCTCTACTTGCATTACCTGGCCTCCCCCGGGCACTGAACGCTCTTTGTTTGCACATGTCAGTGTTTATGAATAGATTAAATGAAAAGGGACATAATTAATCTTGACAAACTATACATCATTCTAAAGGTCTAAGCCTCAAGCGTCAACGATAGACACTGTCAAAGTCCAGAAGGTATGAAAGACATAATCAGAAGAGTCCATCTGTCATCAGTGGTTCAACCGTAACATTATGAGGTGACGAGAATACTTTTTGTACAAAGTAAAAAAAAAAAAAAAAAGCTTTAATACTTTCCAAGGGTACTTGTAAAAGTTTGCTAAAGATTGCTTATAAATGTAGGCTATATGCCAAGTGGAAATGAAGTGTAAGACATAAGATGAGGGATTGTGAAATTGTTAATTAATTAAAACCTTGATAATTGAAAATCAGCAACAATTCATCTTAAAAAAAAAAAAAAAACCTTGATCAAATATTTATTGTCAGTGGAGTAAAATAGTTGAGATTAGCATGTTAGAGAATCAGGATCCGACAGGCTTGAAACTTCACATCAATCATGGCTCTGAACTCTTTACACTTGTCAACAGCTCACACCGCTCATTAGTATCAATTAACAGATAAGCTTATTCATGAGGGGTGGGGGCATGAAGGCTGTTGGGAGGATTTCTGGGTGGTTGCTCAATCACTCTCAATGGTTTCCCATAATTTTCTGTCTATTTACTCTTGTCTTCCTCTGCCCTGTCTTCATTCAATTTAATTTAATTTGTTTAATTTTCTTTCTTGCTTTCTTTCTTTCTTTCTCTTTCTTTCTTGCATTTTAGATGCAAGGAAACTTCTGTCTAATACTTCTTGAGCCTGTGCACCAAATACCGGTCCCGGAACTAGGGGAAGTTGGCGCAAAATGTTTTTACCAGATTCTGGCAACAGAGTCTGGGCTAGCCATGCCTATTTCCTTAGCTTTGTCAGAAAAGCCAGAGATCAGCCACATTATGATGCAGCTGCTCCAACTGCTTGGAGTGAAACTTGTAGTATTTCAGCACATCCTGAATTGTCCATTGAAGGTAGTGAGGCATTAAGTGACAACAGCAACCGTGTTAGCGTATTTGAGATGCATCCAACATTCACCACAGCACTGTGCATTTTACGCAAAAGTGTATCAGTCCATTTGTATTCTGGCTGTGGGCAACACAGCTCAGAATGCAGCGCCTCATCAGCCTGTGCAAGTGACGCCACTACAGTTTCAACTGGTGGAACTGAATCCAAGCCAACTGACCCTGCATTTGCCGTACTAGAAGCATACGGGTTACCTTGTCAGGCCGCATGGTCAATGCGCTCTTGAAACAATTGTATTAGCCTGACCAGAAGCACATCAAAACAGGTATGGAGCCTGATTAGTTGCACTAGGTGGAGCATCTAGGTTGAATTTTGCCAAAGCCACCTTTCATTTACCTTGCAAATAATTTGCTACTGATACTGGTTCACCATAATGACCTGAACTCATTGCACTGCTTGAAAGCAATGATACTGGGCTTATAATTGTCTCTGTCATGACAGGATGTTTATCCAAAAAAGGAGTCGGATGCAAACACTGAGACCACATCAGAAGCGCTCTCATTACCAGGATCAACTCTTTTCGATTCTGCTAAATGCTGCTTCTTCATTCTTTTTCATGGAAGCCAAGAGTGCCTGAATCTGGCCCATACCTTCAGTCAGCTGTTCCACTCTGTGCTCCAATGCAGAGAAGGTGTTCACTTTTTTTTGGTGAAACAACCGCCAATGTTATACTCTTAATCCTGCATTCTGAATGGGTTGTGTCTGTGGGGAATAATCTGATTGAGCATCCCATCCTGCAAGGCGGTTTTCACTAATTCACAAAAAAATACAGCTAGGACAAGGATCTGAATGGGCCTGTTTAAGGTGCTCAGGTCCCAAAAAAGATATACAGTACAGCGATTATGACCGTCATCTAATTCGATAGGTGAATCACACAGTGTGCAGCTCGCCATTGCACAAGAAAATGGGAAAAATAATAATAATGAAAATAATAATTTCAACTCTACGGGCCAGAGGAACTGAACAACTTAATCAGTACAGTATCTCTCTTACCAAATTTACTGAATGACCAACCGTGCCAACTCTGCTTGTCAATGTGTCTAAAAATAACTGAAATGTATACAAAGATTGTTCAATTAAGGCGACACGCAGCATTTAACACCGCTAACCCTACAGTTGTTTAACAGTTTATTGTGAAGCAATAAATAATCTAGGTTGTGCTTTTTTATTTTTTGGACCGATGGTCACCTGGAATTAGGAGTGCCATACAGTTAATGACAGTATGCAAATGAAGAAAACAAACATATTCATACCTGTAATATTAACAGAAACACAGCTGAGGGGAGAAAAAATAGGGCAGGAGTGGAGTAGATGCAAAGATATCAGTGAAAGAGAGTTGCTGGTTGTGTGGAAGATAAAAGACATGCCAGAATGGTTTCCACCTTCTCTCTCTCCATATCCCATTTATCACCTCTTTGTGCCATTGCTCTGAGACGGGCTGTGTGTGAAGGAGTCAGGGAAGCTAATCGAATTCAAATCCCCTTTCCTGAAAAAGCCAAGTGGATCCTAAACCGAGACTGGTGGTCCCAAGCTTATCGCACTAAATATAATAATAATAATAAAAATAAAATAAAAAACATGTGGCTGGTGTTTATCTGACATATTAATCTAAGTCTAACCATCTTTCATGACATGAGGCACTTTTTGAGCAGGTGACTGCCTTTTCCTTGTCCTCTGGAGTTTGGTTTCAGTGTGTATTTTGGTTGTTTTTTTCTGCACACTGTATGAGTTTGTAACTGATCCCCTGACAGGCCAACCATACAATTCTTAAAGACATACACACACTAAAATGGTTAAGAGGCATACAATGGACCTAAGAACATGTAAACCAATTAAAACTCTATAATACATACAATCACTGTAATGAATAGAGTGGTTAAAACATGTAAATTGTGTGACAGTGTCACATAGTCTCCCCCATTTGCCTACAGCACCTCGGGGAAGACACTGGACTCTTAAGAGTTATGTCACCTGTTGTCCATAAAATTTGTATCCTATTTTCCAGTTTGGCTTAAAATGTCTTTGGAAAAAAAATTGCTAAAACCAGGCATTCCCAGGCAGGCCCTAGTTTGCTGGAAGGAGAATGGGAACTGTTGTAGAAAGGTGGCAGCTGCTACCAACCTGGGTAACCCTGGTTAGGTGGCACAGTTCCTCCTTGGTGCTTTCTGTACTTAGCATGGCTGGCCCGCTGCTCCCTCTGTTGATTCCTCCTTCCTTGCTCGATGGTTGTTGATGAAATTGAGTGAAGTGATGGATGGTAGTTTTGGTGACTGACGGTGCACGTTCCACATTCCCCTATGCTGCCAGACATCCTTGCAGACCGTTGGCCACCAGGATGCGAAGGACCGATTTTAACGATCTGTGATGTCACTCTGTTGTCCTGTTGTCCTGTCTGCAGCGTGCATGGGATTTAGGCCTTAGGAACAACAAGCTGCATTCTGTGCTGTCCGTCCTCACTCTTGATCCGTCTGTACAGTAAGCCGTGGTGGACAATGATGTGGGTCTGGTTAGTATGGTGTGAAAATGGGAAATGGAAAGTGAGATGGAATCCTGTTGTAAAGTGATGACTTCTTCGCTGGAGAAGGGAAGAATGGAGAAGATGGTGGAGAGATCAGGCCCTGATGATGTCTTGATGAGTGTGATTCCGTCCTTCGCTCTGTCATCGGTCCGTGAAGCTGATGAGATGGTGGTGCAGAAGAGTGGATGTGCAGCAGAGCTGATGATGGCAGGTGCAGGGTTGGTGGTTTATGTGTGAGGGGAAACAGTGGGTTCTGGAAGTTTCTTTTTATCCTTCATCTGTTTTGCCAACTTTTTGTCTTGCCTGCTAAAACACTCCACCTCTTTTGCCGCCATTTTCTCCTTCACATATTCCTCCATCTTAACAAGTTTTAACTCAACACTCTCTCTAAAACACACTTCACGGTTAAAATTACTTTGGACAGAGTTTTTAAAATCCTTCTCTAGTTTTAAAACAATGTTTTTAAGAGAAAGTACTTACAGTCACAGTGGTGTAAAATCTGTCTGACTTTTCTGTGTGAGAGTTAAAACGTGTTAAACACATGACATAAAAAAAAATATTGTTTAATACGATTGGTGTATTATACAGAGTCACAATAAAAGACTTTAAAACAACTCAACAAAACCAGGTAATCTCAGTCTGTTAATAGAACACAGTTATTTTGTCCATACCCTAAAAACAGTCCAAGAATCCCTGTGTGTTGTTGAGTACCAATGTGAGTGTCCAGCAGTGTATATGCAATCCAATCTGAGTTAAATCTAACGGGCTGTAAGTGTCCAGGAAGGTAAGTCCATGAAAGTAACTTTATAGTCCGGGTGTGAGTGGAAGCTGTTAATGGCCTCCATGTTTGTTTGCCATACTGCTCTTATAGTGCTCCTGCTTCAGGCCAACCATACAGTTCTTAAAGACATACACACACTAAAATGTTTAAGAGGCATAAAATGGACCTAAAAACATGTAAACCAATTAAAACTCTATATTACATTAAATGAAATCACATAGAATGGCGAAAAAAATAAAAATAAATAAATAAATAAATAAAATAATAATAACAATAATAATTATATATATATATTCTTTTTTTTCATTATTTGTTCTATTTCTGTGTATATGCAACGCTGTTCCTAAAAGTGAAGATGGAAAAAATATTCTTAATTGAAAAAAAGTGTACTTAAGTTAAATAGAGAACTGTTTCTTAACCTACTTAAGAGCTCATTCAATCATCATAGAAAGAAACTAGGCTTCTAGGTTGGCCAGAATACACTAACTAAAAACCTACTGTCCAATCCACGGTCATTTAATTTTCCTAGCATGGATGGAGCTCCCATAGATTCTGCTTCTGGACAGGATTCAAAAGGATGCATTTAAACCCTACTGTGGAATGAACATAATATAAATGTTTCGCCAAAATTGCCTCAGTGGGATTCTATGGGATGTGCATCTACTGACTTTGACAGATATAATCATCAACGGAAAAAACAGTGCATTGCATGTTACTGTGTTGCACATTTTGTTAACTGAAATGTTGATTTAGGGCAGTAATTGTATTAATTTTAGAGAGATTATCTCTGAAATAATAAGAGAAACCCTGTTCCCTGTGTATGTCTAAAGAAGTTGCCAATGGATAGGGGTTTCTAAAGGCTGGGTCCTTTCTTTTCTTTTTTCATCTTTATTTCTTTATTTTTTGCTTCATTTGGTTTATTTCTACTTATTACCATTTTGAGTTTTAGATTTAGGTATATAATAAAGTAAAATAAATGTAGACAATAAAGTGACTCATTCAATACCAAGTTTGGTAAATAAAACACAAAGCTTTTGGTCACACTGTTTACTTCAGCTGACAGAATATATTGTAACCTGTTACAGTTTAATACATTACAGTTCATCAGAATCATAATTAGATTATATCATAATTAGTTTGCAATTATAAATTCAAATGCGCAAATAATATATATATATTTAATAATAATAAAAAAATTAAAATAAAGTTTTATAGAAATGGTTTTGAGTACACAGAGAAAAGCCAGTTTCAGAGTAAACACTTATATATATTTTTTTTTATTTATTTATTTTTATTTTTTCATTATGTATAGTTACTTATATAAATGAAGTACACAACCCTATAGCATAGGCCCTTTTCTCCTCTGGTTGCCCCTGGAGGTGCCTGAGCAATAAAATGTAGAGATTAGCCTCAGCAGTATACTTTATACAAGCTGTATTTGCAAATTGCTTTAGCTCGTACCCACAAGGACTATTCCAGTGGGATTTGAGGTTAATGGTTTCACACACAGTTATTTTATTTTTATTTATTTGTTCCTCAAGAGTTGGTAAACATCCAGAGGACTAAAGATTGGCCTTAACCTTAATCAACACTATTACATAAATTAAGGTTAATTACTGATAAATCAATGCATAGGATTAGAATATTCTCTATATTTACTCACTGAATATTCCAGATTATGAAGGTTTACTGTCGCAATCAATTTAAATGTAAATTGTAAAACATGTGATTATTTGCATTTTTCTGTTTATTTATTAATATTCACTGATGTAAGTAAATAATGCATTCAAAAAAAAATCTTGCAAATTGCTTTATAGTGTAAATAATAATGAGTTTACTTGCATTTAAATGTAGAAGCATTTCATAATTCTGCTGTCAAATATTATCCCTTCAAATTTAAAAAGTAATGCATTTTTATATACTCAAAATGTCAAAGCCTTGAAATATATAATAATAACAATTACAAATCAATACTTGGCTTCAGTTAAGCAACTCAGCACAAGAACAAAAGACTATTGCAATACTCTACTGTATAGATTTTTTCCCAACCTCCACTAAATAGGTCATAGTTATGATGGATCCCAAACCTCCTATGACACATAATGGAGTCATGCAGTGTGATGAAATTTTGATGTCTTTAATTTTGTTGATACTATGTAATGTACTGTATGTTTTTGAACTGCAGTGATTGGTGAAGTGTGATTTCTTTTTCACTTCACTGCTGCAGATATGTTCTGATGAAAAATTTATGAATGTGCATGTTTCTTCATACAAAAAAAAAAAAAAAAAAAAACCTTGGGGTGCTGCATCCTCTGACATCCATGGTGTTTGTTGATAGCACGTTTTAAAAAGAGTCAATATAAAGCTACAAAATTTTCAGGTGAACTGTTGCAATATTCAGATTACAAGTAACTTAAACATGATACATTTTAAGAAACACAAATGAGTATAAACTTAGAGTAATCTACAATTACAGAGTAGCTGCATGTTAGCTTGCTGGTATATATTGATGTATAGAGATGAGAAACTTAAAAACCCGCAAAATACTTATCATAAGAGGTCACATGATGTCAATATTGGCCTTTACATTAATTATATACTTTGCTGGTCTTATTTTGCATCATTCAAGATGCATTTACCACAGAAAAAGAATGCCTTCATAAACTTCAATCAAAATGTACATTTCTCACTTATTTCTCAATGGATACAATCAAGTCAAATTACAGAAGTTAAATGGGTGGTGAATATCATTTCAGGTTCACACCCACCTTCTAACTGGAACCTGAATCAAGTTTTGCAGCGACCAAAATGAAAAGTATTACATTGCCAGGGAAAGTTGTTTCAGTTATACAAATCATGCACAAAGGATTGGCAGCTGAAAGACCCCTGTGCTTTGGCTGATCAAGAAATCTGTGACATTGTGTAAAAAAAAAAAAAAGAAGTGCCTTTTGGGCACATTATGCTGTAGTAAGCATTTTCCAGAACATATAATCTTATGTAGCCATCCTTAGTTTTAATCGCTTTGCAACAAAGCTTCAGTTGGAGAATTAAGCATAGAAGTGACAGTGAGGGCCATGAGCTCATTTGTTAGAGCTCGCATAACTGAATGTGCAAACTAAATTTGGGCTTAGAAATAAAAGCACTGATATGTTTTACTTTTTTAATGAGCCTGTTGTTGATGACACACATCAGCCTGTTTTTCACTGTTATAATGGCCAGGTTAACCGTGTAAGGAACTTATGGCTTAATAGGCTACTTTGATGACCTGTCATCACCGGTACTTAAAGTTTAGTAAATGTCACAGGAAAAGATCAGCACGCTGCATTCAGAAAGTAGAGGGGACACTTAATGCAGGGTTATTATTGTAAAGGTCTGCGTGATTATCCCAAATTTGGTGATTATTTTCCTTTGATGTCGTTATCGTGATTATTAATGTAATTGCAATTCAAAACATTTTGCTAACCATTATGAAACTATGTAAAAAACGAATATGTTCACGAAATAAAACCTAACAATCTATTCCAGAAACTAAAACTAACCTGACATTTAGTTAATTTGCTAAAAATGTTAAAAGAAAAACTTAATACATTTGCTGTAATGTTTCTCTGTGAATGACTATCAAGAAGCAAACTGGTAAAAAAGGCAGACTGTGCAATGTGTACAATATCTCATGCCAGACTGTACAAACATTTTTAGCCAAAGACATGATTCAAAGCTGAAAAAGCATTGCAGTATCACACGCCGGATGTGTCATTCTGTTCTCAAGTTCAAAGCGGCAGTCCAAAACTGTGAATCTAATCACCATCAACTCAAAAGATCACTTAAAGAATGAACAAAGTAGCTTTTATGAGTTTAAAATTAGGTACTTGTTTCTTACTAATTTTAGAGTGCTGATTCCAAAAATATAGTGTCACGCCAGACTTTCTCACAAAATATGATGTGCAATCTGTAGCATATTTGCCTTCTGCATCCATTTGTAAGTCCAAGGACTCATGATTTTGACAATAGGAATCCTTTAGCCATGGATGGCAGTATCATGACCAAAATCACACTCTGTGAAGTCAAGCCATTGATGTGAACAGATTTGCCTCCAGGGGGGAATATTAGGTCCTCTCAGTGTGGTGGGGAGTCCCAAAGCACAGCCTCGGGCTGGATATCAGAAATACAGCAGGCTGACTTTTCTACATGGCTCAAAAAGGGGAACCGAACAAATGGAATAAAAGCTTCTTATTTAAAATAAAGTCATTTAAACTGTTAGTGTCCACTGTTTTATAATACATGTAGCAACTTAGATAGGTTACTATTATACTTTAAGACCTTTTATACAAAAAGTTGGTTTGAATATTTGATTGGGGTAATACATTTTCTATGGATTATGACACAACACATGAAATATGCAATCTGCTAATTATGTGTGAAGAAATAGATCTGATGTGGGTGTTAGCTCCATGACTTCATGACCTTCTAAAAGTTCCTTTGAGTAGCAGTGTACAATTTCCCTCTTCAGGGTGTCAACGAGGGGCAAGTGGAGCACAGGGCCAGGGTACTTCCAGTGGGGTGAGTGTTTTACACCCTTCAATTAGCCTCTAAGGGTACGGATGACCTCTATGTTTTCTACTGACAAACACCCCCTGCCCCTCTTATCATCCACCCACTCGCTCTGCTCTCCAGATGAAGCAAGTGCTCTATCATGACAAGAGAAAAACAGATATGCAGCTATATTACATTATGGGTGAATTCATCAAATTAGTCCAAAATATTCCTCTGTATCGATGACAGTAGTGGTGGGTGAAAATTCTTCACACTGTTTATTGAAAATTGATTCAAAACATTTAAAAAATCAATGCCGTTTAGAAGATGGCGCCACAATAACAAGACACACTTTAACTGTGCATTTACACTGAAGTTGATAGAGCAGAGTGGACATTTTCAGTTAATTCAAGCCTAGTTTCATGTTCATGCAAGCAATTGTCAGACTGACAGTGGACAGCAGAAAGCAATGAGAATGTCTGAGAGTGTCAAATAGCTTTTGCAAATGAGGATTGGAGAACTCAGGTAGTGATGGCTGAATTAAGCATTTGAAAACGTGCAGACCTGTGTTTGCATTTCTGTTGGATTTAGTTCACTTTGGATGCAATGTAGTTGCTATATATACATTATGTTAAATATTGCTTCTTTCAAGTTTTCATTGTAAACAGCCTGGCTGTAACTACAAAGGTTTATTAAACTAACACCGCATCTCTACCTTAGGCTTTCGGAATCAAAGCTTGTATCTTTCCAAATGTAATCATCTATATATATATATATATATAGTTTATTACCACCTTTCTTTGTAGTGTTGTCAGCGAAGTGGCAACGTGCTGTTAAATCTCTACATTATCAAAAGAATTAAGTCATGGCCCGGCTCACTGTCCCAGCAGTTGATATACAGCATGGTTCTCCAGATCCAGCCTTTGAGGTTCACTGTCCTGCAGAGTTTTCCTCTAATCCAAACCAAACGCACTTGAACAAGCTAATCAGTCTTTTCTGGTACTACTACTGCTGTGTTACAATCCATGGGGTACCTGCTCTGTGTTTACTGCTCAGTATTCTCTGAGCATGATGATATCTTGTTAACTTACCTTGAGGTATTATGAAATAAAATACTTATCGAGCGCAGCGTTAGTTCAGTCAGGCCATGGAGGCAAGGCTGTGAACAGCTGACGCGGTCAGCTGTCAAATCGCTCCAATCACTACCACTCTCCTATTAGACAAGGGACATATATATATATATATATATATATATATATACGTGGCACTACTGCTTGTAAGAATGGACAACAGCTCGCAACCCTCCCTCCTTCCCCATTATAAGCATGAGCACATTACTGAACACCTTCTGGCTGTTGTTTTCTTTGTTTCACGAGTTCATGCTTACATATAATTAGCTGAGGTATGGCATGCGTATTTGGCGTGCTGTCCGGGGAAGAGCTCCGAGCTCGGGAATGGCTCGAACCTAGAGTACCCCCCCCTTCCCCGTCTAATTATAAAGTGAACTCGAAGTGAGGAGACGGGGGGGGGGGATGGAGGGATGCTGATTAACCGTCATGGATAGAGGTAAGTCAGCGATATTTATACTGTGGAATTGATTACTAGATTGTGGTCCAACTGTGTTGATTAGGCTAAGTATCTGACGTGCTCCTCCTGAAACCTTGTTAACGAGAACATCATTTCAGATCACTAAGGCTTCCAAAATCTTAGCTGGTATGGACCTCACTACTGAGAGACACCAATCTTTATAACCAGGCTACAGGATAGACGTACCACTGCCACATCCACATGATTATCACTGTTTGCTTTAAAGACTTTATTAAAAGTCTTAATTGTTATGTATTTCTAAATTCATGGTTCCAGTGGGTTAATGTTAAAGCTCTTGTATGTTCAATTATTCTGGGAGCAAGAACCCCTATAAGGAACCAGACCGCCAAAGATAAATTGTGTTCAATAAACTCAAGTAAACTTGCCAAAGTGGTTCCTGTCTGAACTGTAGCTAAACAAAAATTACCAAATACTCACAGACAAAAAGGTAGGTCTGCAAAAGCTATCACAAGGGACATTGTATGCTTTTGTACATCATTTATTCCAAAATATTACATATTACTAGCTAAAATGTGAGTACATATTAGTACATTTCGAAAGTGTACCACCCCAGGTTTTCTACTTTTTTTTTTTCTGAGAGTATATTTTTGTCTAATATTCATCCATCCATCAAACCACTTTCCCTATGTAATGTCTAAAGATCAAGGCAGGGAAACACCCTAGATGTGTGGCTAGTTATATTCACACAGTTTATCCCCATATTTTATGTTAACTGGAGTTCTGCGATGGCTACTGAATAGTGGTGTTGTCAGTGTTAAAATGCTCCTGTGCTAGCAGACCTTGGCCCATAACCATTCTTTCTTGTAAAGGGCTGCAGCGTCATGCATGATTGTCCACAGCATTACAGCTGCTGCCTAACCTCTCGCCCAACAAAAGTTCCTTCTTCTCTCTTTAGTCTTCACTTTCGCCCCCAGTAGCAATGCTGTCCTCTGGGATCTCTCTGTATTCCATCATTCCACAAGGGGCTGTACAAACATTTACACTGAACACCAGCAAGAAACTGGAACTGTTCCTGGAGCAGTGAATCCCTCTCGATTAATCAGCACCGACTCCTCAGAGAACAAGGAGGAGGGTAGAGAGCAGGCAGCAGACCCAGTGGTCATATCCTGGGTCCAGAATTAACACATGCCAAATGCAAGTGAAAATTAGCTTTGCCAAGTAAATAAAACTGAGCCACTTGCCAGCTGGCTGGTAACTAAGTAATGTGAACGATTCAGATCAAATAAATACAGACCCAGTACTAAAGGAAACATCTGTTGCACTCCTTGCAAGAAAATAGCTAAATAATTCAGTTGTTACAGGGACAAAATGCATTTTAAATAGAAGTAATTTACAGTAAATATAGTTTCATTGCCAGTAAGAAATATTTTTGGTCAGTAAATTTAGAAACTAGCTATCGGCAGGTTGCAGAATGTACCTTGTGGACCCTAGATCCTGCAGCAGGGCCACCGTAATGAAAGGGGTGGGCCATGGCACAACCAGGCAAGACACATGTGAGGACAATAATCTGAGATGTGTCCGCCCTCTGAATCTGCAAACAGGAAGACACAAATAAACACACACAGTGTGAGACTAATGCTCAGAGACATCCTTTAGACATCCTCAAGCTATGCTGCTTGCAATTATCTATTCTTCAAACATGTAGGATTTATCATTTTTATTAGTTAATGCTTTTAGCCCTGTGAATGCAAAACGTCTGATTAATAGTTTGTTGTTAAACAATGCTGTTTTCTTGCCCACTGTAATTATCTTGCCATTGCTGATTAATATAACTTAAACATGCTTGCATGAAATCACCAAATCCCAAATATGACACTGCAAGAGCTTTTTCATGCTAATTATATAGTCTTGGTTTGATGTTTGTGCTCGGACTAGTAACAGTGGCTTGCAAGGACACACAACATGGCTTAGATTGATCTTTCCACCTGTGCTACTTGGACCCCTTGGTTTGTTTTCTTCGTAAGTCCCTTTGTAAGCATGCTGAACTAATTAAACATTGCTGTCTCCACATGGCAGTGTGCTGAAAGAATGAAGCCATTTGGAGTGCGTACATCATCTGTTGGGTTGATATGAATCTAAGGGTTAAGAACCACCTTGACTGTTCTCAAAAGTGAGACCTCACTAATGCATAAATGGGCACAATGCATACATCTGATTCAATGGCTGCCCTACATTTGTCTACGTGGAGATGTGTGATGTGCCTCTTATTACATGGAAGGTGACAACAAGACGAAGGAGAGTCAAGAGAGGTTTGCTATGCTTCATCAAACGCTAGATCAGTGGGGTGTACGTATGTGTGTTTGACGAAGAATCAGAAGAGCAAGCGTCAACAACATTGTCGATGTACTGCAGATCAAATTGATAGCTTAGAGTGACTGCATGAAACAATACATCACGTTTAACCAGCATCAATATGTTTATTCTTGCTATTTGACTCCATTTTCTGAGTCACAAACCTAAAGAATAATGGTTGCTGAAGTATTTTCCTTGAGCGCTAAGTAACAGCAGGAACAGGGATTTTGGAAATGACACGGAGGCAAATGGAAGATTGACAGTATTCTATTGAAGCAACTGGGAAGACAGGCACACACACAGTTTCAGTAATGATCCACCATGCATACACGCCAAGCTTGCTGCTGCTTCCCAAAAGCATACCATTATTGCCATAAACAGCCGTGCGCATATCATGAATGCATCTGCATTAATCTACCAACAGCCTGTGGGTCTTCTAAGACATCGTCAAGAAGGATGATGAAGTCCCAGAGCTTATTTACCGGGTCAACCACACCACGTCCTCTATCTCGACAACAGCTGGGTGCCGATCTGCCCTCCCATGCGGGAGCGGAACCTGGACGCCTCTGATGAAGCCAATTAACCACTCAAAATCCATTACACTCTTCTCACTTTCTGTAGCCTGCTGTTCCATTAGAAACTGTTGAGTGTAGCCTGTCAGACATTTGCAAACGCATTGGTTATTGAAGGTGATTTCAGCTGAGTAGTGGAAAGGTGAAACAGATATTCATTTACTGAGAAGGTTGAAAGCTTCTATTCCACACTTATTCATTGTCAAAGGCATCCTAAAATATGTTCACTGTATTGTAAATCTTAGTAATTCAGTTTTCCTTGCTAATAAATGTCAATTTGCAAACTTGTTTAGGAAAGAAGTGAGAACGATTAGAAAGGGTCATTTTTCCACACTTGAGTAGCTTATTTTCGCTGTAGCTGGTGCCATAAAGGATTTCCACACCAGGCTAATTTGAAATATATTAAAGTGAGCTTACTGCAAGGAAACCAATTTTGCTCTCCTTTGCCGGCGCTCCCTGACAAATGTAGAAATTGAATCAATTTAGCGGAGCTAAAAGTGCTGTGCTATCATTGTGCTAATTTCAATTATTGTCCCTTTAGCTCTGCGTACAATTAATGCTGGTAGGAGAACTTCACTTTTACGCTACTTGTCTTCCTTCCGAAGTCTTTTGAAAAAAAAAAAACAACATTACAAGCTGCCAACCTAGAGAACATTTTAAGGTAGCACAATCTATAGAGGCATCTTATTTATGCTGAGCAAAGAAGGCAGCCCTATAAAGCTTTGCAACATGCTCAGCACAAAAAGTACTTATGTTTCATTCAGTACAGAAAAGTATTGATAAGTATTGTTTAATCTGATAAATGATCTATTAGTGCTATGTTTTATTTTATTTATTTATTTATTTATTTTTTAATGCGTATTATCATGTTTTTTCAACAGTAATATCACCGGTATCATGTTGCTAGCAAAAAGCTATTGTCAGTCTCTTCCAGAATCAATGGTGCTGACTATGAAGAATGTTGGTAACACTTTGCAAGATTAAGGCCCAATCCCAATTCTATTTTGTACCCCTTCCTCTTGTCCCTTGAAACAGAGTGTCAAGGGGTAGGGGTGAAAATATGCCCCTAAGGAATGGGACACCACTATGCCATCACATGTCATCATTCGTCGTCTAGCTCTTACAATACACACATATATTGGTGTGCTGGTGTGCATTAGAGACTTTAATTATCTTTCTGTATAAATGAGCTGCTTACTGACACACACACACATTTCGGAAATCGCATAGCTCACACATCCAGGAGAAACTAAACTTGTCAACTGCTTCCTCACGACTTTTATTAAATACAGTTTAAGTACTGAATCGCTACATGATATTTTCCAGCGACGAGAGGATACAATCGCTGTTTTTAAGTAAACTCACTCTAAAAGATAAACGCACAGATGCGAATACACGCAACTTCCATTTCTCTTTCTCTCTCTCTCGCTCTCTCGCTAATAGGCAATATTTGGGAAAATTGTTTAGCCATTTCTAATTTTTGGGGGGATTAGCCCCCATCAATGTCTACGGCAGTTTTGCCCTGATCAGACATATGCTGTGGCACTATCATGCAGTCTGTAATGAAATGACGTTAGCAAATATTAGTGATTTTTTGCTAACATTTCTTTGAGTAACATGACTGTTAATATGAACTCACAATTTAATGTAACATAAAACAAATGATTACTTTTTGTTAAAATCGTTATTTATGCCAAAAAAAAAACCCTTACATTTAGGTGTCTTTTTGTTCGCTGTAACAGCCATGTTGCCGAGATCATTCATACCCCTTCGTTTGAAGTGTGGTCCCGAAAATTCTTTGTTTGAAGGGCTATCTGGCCCTTACCCCTACCCCTCAAACCAAAAGAGAATCGATACAGGGAAAGGGGAAAGGGGAAGGGCTAAGGGGTAGAATTGGGATTGGGCCTAAATTTGTTTACATTTATGAATGCATTGGTTATCGTGAAGAGTCAAGTTTGAATTTTGGGGCATTAGTGAGTTATAGGAAGTTTATCACTTCTAAAGCTGCTGCAATTATTGAAGTGACAGATATGAAGGCCATGCAGAGTTCCAGCACAGCTAGCAGTCTGGGTTTGTCATAGCTTTCACACATTCTGGGTGTCAGCATGGTTAGATTTCTCTCTCTCTCCTTCTAGGGTTTTGGAGTCAAATCTTGTCTGCTGCTATGGACAAATTGTCTTGTTTTTGCCTGAGAAAAACCACATGTCAGATTGGCAGTTGGTGCATAAATAATAAGTGACCCTGTTTGACATTTTAACTTAATTATGAATGTTATAGGCTGGTTTTAGGCAGGATATCTCAAATTACTATGATTGCTATAAGGACAAATTTCGCCAAAACATTTCCAGGTCATGTTTCATCCCCAAATCCAAAAGTAATATATTAGAAATGTTATTTTGCATAAAGTGTTATTATTAATTGTTATTATTATTATTATTAGTAGTAGTAGTAGTAGTAGTATTAGTATTATTATTTTCTTTTGGTATTGTATTCACTGGAAAGAATAGTATTGTATCATTATGTTCATTTATTTATTTTATTTTACCATGAGAAACAAAATATATAAAATCAAAAATTGCTGCTATGTCTTGATTTAATCTTCATGCCTTTTTCTGTTCATTACTTCTAATGCTTAGATACATATGCTAGCCTCCATGTGGTTCATACGGCAATGTTTTCAATTACGTTCTTGCCAGCTGACTGGACATTTTTTACGAAGTTTGAAAATTATCTCAAGGACCATTATTCCCTCCATTGATCTGAGGAGCTGCAGAAGGGCAAAGTGTAGTGGAATCTGAGTTTTTCATCAGCCTGTCATGATTGGTGATGTCATAATGAGCTCCATACTTACCAATCTCACCGTACAGCTTAGCGGTGTGGAACTGGCTAATGGAGCTTCAGATGAATGTGAACTTAAAAAAGCGGGTCTTAATAAAAGCATGGTAAAGAGGATAATTTTTGTCTGATGTAATGGTTTATTTTTATATGTTTTTGACAGACAGTCATAACAAGTGTGTTTGATTTTTACTAAGCATCGGCTGGGCAGGGCACAGATGGCCTTTTTTCACTCCTCTTTTTTTGTTTCACTCCTCATTTATTAATATTAATTTCTGCTTCATGATTTGAATTTCATTATCCAAATGGTGTTTGTATTTTGACAGATAAACAACTGTATTGTAGGAGGAAATATGTAAAAGATCCCGGAAGAGCCCCCATTTTGTTACACCTCATGGCTCAAGGGCAACAAGAAAGGACACACAAAAGCCAAATTAAGTTCAAATGTAATATTCATTAATCAAAGATTACAGTAACTCTGCTAAATAGATTGCATCTATCATTTAATGCTGCGCATATGGATAAAAATTGATACAATGTATCAAAGTGCTCTGATTTGCAAAGATACTAAAGTCTGCAGTGAAAATATGAAGAGAAGAGAAGTTTTGTACTCTTACTGCATGACAACAATTTTATTAAATGTATTTATTTATTTAAAAACAAGAACAAAGAAAGAAAGGAAACTCATTAAGCTAAACTTTTTCTTCCAGTGGTGCCATTCTACTTTCATTAAAAAAAAACAAAAAAGAAAAACTTCATAATTCTCACATGACAAAAGCTGTCATAATGTCATAGTATAAGTCATCTACAGTAGGTGTATCAGCTCTAGCAGGTCACAATTACACAGACTTGGATCTTGGATTTAATTAAAATGGCAGAAAGGGGAAAAAACAAGTTACATTTAAAAAATGCTGTTAATGCAGGATCATTGTAGAGCTGCAGGATAAAAAGAAATGGTTATTTCATTGAATGAACTACTGAATTTATTCAGAGAGAGTAGGCTGTTTATGACTGGAACTGTGTCATATACTACAACAATAAAAGACAAAAGGCTTTAATAAGGCCTTGTGCATCTGTAATGTAGTCATATACAGTGTAAAAACAAATGCTAATTTTATGAATTAATTCAGTACCACATTATATTACTTCAAAGTTTCATTAGTACTGTTGCTGGTGAGAATAATACTTTACAATAAGTGTACATGAATAATCATGTACTAATGTCTAAATTAATAATTAATTCATCAAATACTAATGATTATTAAAGTTGTTAACTTATCATGAACTAATGAAGAGCTATCCTTAACGTCAACTAGAGTCATATAGATTTACACATGAATAATGGCAACTTTAATTACATGTTAATACAGGTTTGATAATTAATGCATTAATTAACATTTATGGGTAAACTTAATCAAACAGCCTCTGTAAGAAATGAATACTCTGGCTTTGAAATAAATTAAAATAATTAAATTTTCGTTGTTCTAATTTCCCTTAAAACTCACACTGTTGTGACTTATTAGAGAGCTTAATAAAAATAAAACCTCAAGATACTCAAAGAACATTTGTAAAACAATTCCTAAAGAAATGCCCAAACCGGAAACAGTTCACTGTCCATCCAGACCACTGATCCATAATAGAGAACTGGATTGCTCATGATGTCATGAAAGTGAAGCCTTCGTGCCACCATATTGGTAATCCCTAGTATGCATAAACATTCTTTTGAATTAATAGTAAATCTTACAAATTTAATGAGAAAATATAAACTAACCTGAAATATCTCTGTACATTCAAACACATTAGGCATGTAAACAGTTATTGTTTTTAATGTCGGGAATATCCAGTAGGCGCTAACTGCAAATGTTTCAACAATGATTTTGTTAACAGCATTCATTTTGAAGCAGGTAATGATTTAAACTGTGGTTAAATTAATTATTAATTTAGCATATAACATTTTACATGGAAACGGTAATGCGATTAAATGTATTTGCGCGATCTTGGAGAGTCTGAAATAGATGTTGCTCAATCAGGACATTAATTAAAAATATAACCATCATCATTTATTCAGAGAAATAACTGACTACCTACTGTATACATACATGAAGTTTTATTTCAAGAAAGTAAGTTAAGCTTTTCATTTCAGTATAGAGCAATATTGTGCAGAGTTACTATAAGTCACAGCAGGGTGACTTTAAAGGGAAATAGAACAACACAAAACAAAATCAGTTATTAGTGTATTTAGTATTTTCTACACTTGATGAGGAAAATCAACTTATGTTTATTGCAAAGCTGAATATGTAATAAGCTCAATTTTTGTTAACAGTAGTTATATATAGTGTTAAATTATTTATTATCAAAGTCAGAATATTTCTTAAAGTGGCTGTTTGATTTAGTTTACCCATAAAGGCTAATTAATGCATTAACTGTCAAACATGTACTACCATGTAATTAAGGCTAACTTTATTCATGCGTAAATCCATATTACTCCAGTTGTAATTAAGGATAGCTCTTCATTAATTCATGATTAGTTAACAACTTTAATAATCTTTAGTATTTGATGAATTAAGTGTTAATTTAGGCATTAGTACATCATTATTCATGTATACTTATTGTAAAGTGTTACTAGTTTTTGTTTTATTAAAACTTTATAACTCAAATGAGGTGATTCACGACTGCTGATTAATCATAAGTTCTGCTTGTTTTACATCCTATTCAAGTCAAACTCACTCCTGTCCACCTTTATGTCTCTGAGTCAGCCTGTGTGTGTCGGGTCCTTCTCATCACAGCCTGAACAACTGATCATTCCTGCTATAGACTGTCCATCTAATGAGGCCATTTTACTCAGCGGACCAGCACAGCGGAGACAGCGCAGCATTAAAGTCCTCTGTTATACAGTCATGTGTCTGTTTTATTGCGCTATTCACTGAGTCACGCATGCACAGACATCGCCTCCGCCACTGTTCTCTTATAGCAGATGAAAACACTGAATATCTCCTTTTCTCACAGTTTAGTGACCAGGCTTGGTTTTCTTCAGTTTTCTAATGACCCATTTCATCTCACAGGTGAGGTCTGTCTGCCTTGAGGCACTCCAGTAGATCACATCCGTCTTTGTGATGATATAAATAACCGATAAAAGAAACAGCAGATAAATTATGGATAGAGAGGTTGGCGTCCTCTTTTTATCACACCTCGTTTCCTCAGTCACAACAGAGATAACACCTGGCCGCTCCTCCCACCTCTTCTGCTGTATGATGGCCCACACTGGCTCGACAGGACAGATTTGCTATTTCCTCCAAATAAATAGACATCAAATAGATGAACAGGAGATGTTAAGGTATGCTGAAATACACCGTGACATGATAATGAATACAAATTACAATAAATCAAAACAGTAAAGAGTGAGCGGACAAGTAAGTCCATCTTTGTCATTAATTTGCCATTATTTGACAGCCTGGCAGGCACTTCAGTAAAACACTCTTCAGACATCACTCTAAATAAGACACACACACACACACACAAAAAATGTCTTTCATTTAGATATTTTATTTGTTTTATTTATTTATTATTTTTTTAAAGGGGAAAGAAAAGGGTTTTATTTAGTCTCAACAAGCTTTCATGAACATTTCTCAGTACAACAGCACAATGTCACAATTCAATTCAGTTTTTTTTATCATAAGATCTTGCTTGTCTGGATTCTGTAAAGCCTTGGTTTTGTTCAGTCTTTCTGATGACTGTAGCTTTCCACGTGGCTTTATTTTATTTAATTTTTTCTTATTTATTTTTTGTTTAATGTAAGGCATGAGCAGTGTTCCCTCTATGCTTTTAAATGACAATGCAGAGAGTGAAATTCAGACAAATTCAAGAAAGGTTCAGCAAAATGTAAGAACAGCAACCAATTTCTTGTGTCAGAGCTAAATGAAAGAGGAGAGCTCTTTATACAGTACATGTATGGAACTGAAGCTGTTTGAAATCTTTGCTGAAATATAAAACTCTAATTCATGAGATAAGGACAACTGCATTATTCTTTTCCTTTGTTGTGAAATGCTGAGTTTTATGTTGAGAAAAATAGACTGATTTTAATTTAATAATGGATTTATTAATTATTTATATCCATATTAATGTTTTTTTTTTTTTTTTAAGTGGGGAATTAAGGGAACGTTGGTCCTGACTTTAAATTGAAAGTTCACCCATGGAAATTTTAGGCAAAGTTCATGCTTCTACAATCATAAAGTGATTGCACAAATTTGTCCTGCATTAGGGGCGTCCCAGGACAAGGCTTTTGCTGTCTAAAAAGAACATTAGAGCAAGACTAAATGAACATATAGTAAAAGCCAGAGATTTTTGGAATATTGTGCTTTGGACAGATGAAGTTGTTTGGGCACAATAACAGCAGACTTGTTTGGCACAGACCAACAACAGCTTTTCTGGAAAGAAATCTCATACCAACTGTGAAGTTCAGTGGTTGAAATGTCTTGTCCTCAGGGACTGGACAGCTTACATTCATTGTTTCAACTATGAAATCTACATCGTATCAAAGAGTGCTTGAACATAATGCAAAGCCAACTATCCGAAAGTTAAAATGAAAGTGGACCTTTCAGCAAGATAATGATTCAACACACGCTCACAAATCCACCAAGGACTGGCTTGAAAGGAAAGAAATAAATAATAAAGGGTTATGGAATAATCTAGTCAAAGCCAAGATTTGAAAGCAGTTGAGATGTTTCGGTGGTTTTAATCGGGGAGTATGCAAGACCTCTCAACCATCTTGCAGCTGAAAGAATATTGCATTAAACAGAGGTCAAATATTACACCAAGCACATGCCAGAGATAACAATTATGTACAATTATAGCAAAACACCAAAAAGTTATTTCTGCTAAAGGGGACAATACCAGTTAATGAGATCCAGGGTGTAATTACTGTACTTTTATGTTTTAATGTATATTTTTAAAATGAATGACAGCTGCAGTCTTGGTGTGATTACTGCTAAGGTGTGTTGCATCATATGTTATTTTTATATTCCTCTGTGACACATGAACTGCAATCACACCAGTTTATGTTCTTCATTCTTATATTCTCTGCTGCAGTTGTAGCTGCACCTGTTTTACATCATTCAAACATGTTATAATATTACCTGTGTCAAAAACGTTGCTACACCTTGAAATTACAGAGGCTTCACAGAGCCCCTAAAACGAAGAGAAAACATATTAATATAATTAATACATTAATATAACATAATACTGAAAAATAACGCATCCAGTTTGGCATAAATGAGTATCGCTCCCTTAAGTACTGAGGTTTGTTACCACAAGAATAATGCAAACAGGCAAAATGTATAACGGGTGTGTCTGCTTTCATTGCATTGCCAATACATTTGTGCCTGCTTTTGTGTAGTGATTGTAAAGTCTTGCTGTTGGCTGTTTTGTTCAGTGAAAGTGTTCTTCATTAATGCATCATGTCATGCTGCTGAGGAATGCTGATTTATGTAAAAACAGCAACTAAATGAGTGTCAAATATCGCTCATGCCATCTGTTGACCTATACAACGCACGGCTGGTGCTTCATTCTCTCTCTCTCACACCGACACAAACACACACACGTTTACATGACTTTCAAATGTGTGGAGAGATTTTTCTGAGGGCTTTATTTTTATAAAAGCCAAGTAAATAGTGAAACTGAGTCATGCATTAAATTGGTTACAGCGCCTTCTTCAATGCACGAGGGACTTGCATAAATACAGAGATGAGGCCACAGCGACCAGCACTTCCTCAGAACATTTGGAACTAACTGTGTCTGAGGGGGCATAACAAAACCGAGATCAAAATTAAATGTCCAGCGATTGATTTTAAGGACAAATTAATGGAAAAACAATGAATATAACCACACAAAACAGTCAGTTTATATATATATATATATATATATATATATATATATATATATATATATATATATATATATATATATATATATATCAAAAGATATATTATTGCTAGAATTACATATGTACTAGTCGTAACTGGTCTTTTGACTATCAGCATGAAGTCTGGTACACCTTTCAAAAAATAGACCATATGTCTGACATTAACATTTAGCAGATGCTTTTATCCAAAGCTTATTCCCTTATAGTGTATTTAGGCTATACAGGTTTATTTTTTATTTTTTTTTACCAGTATGCGTGCTCCCTGGGAATCAAACCCACAACCTTATACACTGCTAATGCAATTTGAACAATTTGCTGATGCAATTTGAACAATTTGCTAACGGATTTTGAACATTTTGACATGTTGGTCAGATAACTTTGATAAAGACACTTCAGCATAATATATGATTAAAATTGCAATAAATGAACAATAGACTCATTCTCACAGACATAAGCAAATAAGAAATTAATTCAGTCTTGTAAAACTCAGTGACTGTTGCCTTGCTCCAACCATTTTTCCCATCGAACATTGAGCTAGGAAGCGTGAAAGTTTGCAGAAAACAATGTAGAATATGCAGATCTGCCATGAATATCTAGATTACCTGCTATGAAGTGCATCAAACAAAAGTCTGAGAATTTAAAACGTTTGATTCCACACATTTCGCTTATATTATCAGCCATTGTGTTCCTAGCAGGCTCTTAACAATTGGCACTGTGACACCTAGAAGTTGTGTATCAGTGAGGTGGCGAATAGCCTAGAGCATTTTTTTTTTTGGAACCAAACTCTGAGACTACACCTGACTTTATATCATCACTAGAAACAAATTACAGTATTTTGGAGTGATGATCAGGCCATCACATTTTCGTACCTGGGCTCATATACTGTAGTTTCTGTTCTGTAAAATACGCCCATCACTTATGGATGTCCCACTCCACCCCTCTCTGGCTATAGTTTGACATATTTTATAGGGTTTAATGTACCAGTTTATGTCCCAGCACTACTGAGTGCAGTGTTTGCCATGGAAAAGGAAACCCTTCCAAGATTTTATACACACATAAATCTGCAGAAGGGAAGATGTATACTGGTATATTGATCAAGAGATGAAGGTGTGAATGTCATGCTTTCACTGTGCATTATGGAACAGATTTGCCTATCTGAACATTTATCATAAAGTCATTGATGCTGTGTTAAATTATTACTCTTTTCAAGGGCATCAACCTTACTTGGACACCTACAAATAAGTATATCTGTGGTTCCCTGAAGAACCTTAAACATCCATGGAACCTTTCCATTGCACAAAAAGCTCTTTATAGTGAAAGGTTTTCTTCCATTTATTAAAAAATGGGGGGGTGTACAGATGCATACTAAGTTGAGAGAGAAGAAAGATTCTCAAAATCATTTCCACTAAGCAGGTGGTGAGCAAGGGATATTACTGCCTGGCTGCCATGACAACGAGAGAATGCATGCACAACGCATCTGGTTGCTAATGCAAGCATCACTATTGCTATTGCAAATGCTTATTGATTAGAACAAACCTCATAACCATAACTTCCATATGTGTAACCATTTGTACTATGGATATGTTCAGTTTAAATGAACTTAGAGGAATAATGCCATGATTGTCTTCTGTGAAGCTGCCTTAAATTAAAGTTGTTTCATAATAATTGATATTCAGTGACACAAACAGGTTTATTTTCCTGTTTATTATTATGATACTATGCTTTGAAACAATCTGCATTTTTATAAAGCATTACATAAAATAAATGTGACTCAATATAATATGCACTTTAAAGGGATACTTTAACTAAAACTAAAAATTAGCTTTTCTATTTACTCACCCTCTGGCCATCCAAGATAATGTGGTCCTTAGTGATTCATAAAATGCAAGTTAGTAGCTGCCTGTTTTTAAAAAAAAAGCATATCAAGTTGCACAAAGTTAATATCCATGGCTCATAACAATTTATTGAGGTCTTATGAAGCAAAACTATCCAAAAGTGAGTTTTATTTGAGTAGTTTGTAGCTCTCTGCTGCCTGAGCTGCAAATTATTTCAGATGGCTCCGTCCAATTTGGTGACCTGGTTTAACTAGATTACCAAAAGATAAGAATGTTCGTAAGAATTATTTGTTTGCAACATCATTTGTTTGCCACTGTCAAGTAATAGTAATTACTTACAATATCAAATCAACTACACAGAAACAACCTAGCATATAGTTGTGGTTAGTTTTGCACAGGCAAGCACCGTATATTCTGCAGATAATGTACTCTAGTAGGTCACATTACATCATAAAGGAGAAATGTGAATTTGTCAGGACAATGGCTAAAATGCCAAAACCTCAAATAATCTGGCATTATTTTTAGGACGCATACTGTTAGCTTAATGATTTATTTGTGTCTGTATCTGTGTGTGTGAGAGAGAGACAGAGTGGTAATTCAGATAATGAGTAAAAAAAAAAAAAAAACATCCATGTTTTTACTTGACAGACCTCATCATTTGCTTATCCGTCCAGTGCAGAGGTGGAAGAGAATGGGTATTTTTGTCAGTATACGTGTGAGGGAATCTGTGTGTATTTGTAAGAGCAGATACCCACAAAAACGTACAGGGTCAGCTAACTTTGCACAGCATAAGTGATATGTTTCACTACCTGCGGCATTCTGGCTGAGTCTGTGAAAACACACGAGTAACTGAGGTTCTGAGATAGCACTGGGCGGCAAGGTCACAGGCTTTGCACTTTGTTGTAATGCAGGGCAGCAATGCTGTGGGACTAGTGCTATCAGTTCAAAATGACAAAACAGGCATTATTCCTTTGAGGAGCTAAGCACTGGACTGTGAATAATTGTCCAAACAAAATATTGAAACTGACATGTTAAAAGTGTGTATCTGGGCTATAAAGTAGAACTTCAGGTCTGTTTTGACACAGGTGTTGAGCAGTTTGGATCCCCTGAAGTGATTTCAACAGGCTGAGCATCCAAGAGATTATGACAGTGATGTAGCCGGCCCTTTCTTTTGATGACTTATATGCTTGTGGGATCTCTCTGTGTCTAGCCGGTGTAAATTACTGCCGGTTTAGACATGGTCCCAGAACTGCTTGATTAATCCTCGTTCATCATTTCAAGCTGGTTGTGAGATCTCTGCATATTGGCTGTAAAATATTAGCAGACAGGCCTTTGGCAGAAGCAACACTTATGCATCCGTTCTTCTGTGTTTCTGGACACAGCAAGGATATATATATATATATATATATATATATATATATATATATGTGTGTGTGTGTGTGTGTGTGTGTGTGTGTTTGTGTGAAGAGTTTGGTTCCAAAACGCGATAAATGCTATTTAAAAAAATAAATCAGTATTGTATCTGGTCAGTATTTAAAAGTGATTTTTAAATTTTATGCAAAAAAAAAAAATATATATATAAGGAATAAGGAATAATTGATGATGGACATGCACATCTCGTCAGTAAAGACAGTTCTGTGATTAAAAGTACCAGTAAATCTCCATCACGTGCTTTCAGATGGAAATTATTCAGATGCATTTAATACACATTATCGCATTTGATAATGAATGTGATATTGCTTAGCTTGTCAGTGTTAGTGTTTTTATTAATGCCATTTATGTTTTTGTTATTACAACACATAGCACTAGTCAACTAAATTAAAGTAACATGGCAAAGATGAACGCACTTTTGGAAATCGAATGTAAGGGAAATGTCATTATGTAATATCTGTGGTCTAATGTGATATAAATAATGCACACCCTCTTCGTGTCTTGGTCGCATCACTTGCATTATTTCTAAGAATTAAATTGTCCATCATCAATTATTCCATACTAAACACATCAGTATTTCATGAGACCACCAATAAAGGCCCCCCTCAAAGACTTTACACTGCATTATTATATTAGTCATAAGTGAAATGTTAAAATGTTTTTTTTTTACACTTTCACATACACTGTCTAATAAAAAAAAAGAAGATGTTTTTCCTCATAATTAGTGGTGTGTAAGCTCATACACAAATGAGGAGGAAGGCTGGGATTAACACATGCCTCATTGGGCTGTCCAGGTTTCAGAGGGACTGGCAACTAGATGTCACATTACCCTTCAGCAGATTGTTCCAAAAGAGCCTGTTCTGCCTCCTGGTATTATTTTTCTGGCCTCATAGTAAAATTAAGAGCACATTAAATTGAGAAAAGTCATCGTTTGGAGATCAAACGTTGACCTAGAGCTAAAGGGACAGCGATAAGGAACAGGAGCCCTGCAGTGTGAATTTAAGTTTTCAATGACATGCAAGATTAAATACTTGGCCAGCTCAGAGCAGGACTTGAACCAGCATGAGATTCTTAAAGCCAGGGCTGTGAGGGTTACCTGCACAGCTATCTCATACCATCTGGTCTCCCTTACATGAGCACACAGCTGGCATCAGAGGGCATTCGACAGATTTCCAGGAACAGTTATCACATTATCACTAATTACGTCAATCAGCTCTGCAGCCACAGACAGAAACAGAATGACTGCATCAAAAATAGCATCAGTGCATGTGGAAATAATTATGTCTTGGATTTACATTTTGTTTCTACTTAATAACCCAAGTATGCTGTAATAGTTGAAAAAAAAAAAAATAATAATAAAATAAAATGTAAAAAAACTGTAAGAGGTTCGCAACATCTGTGGTTGCACAATATCGACTTTCATGAATGCAGCCGGAGTGCATGTCCTCAGATAACCAAAGTTGTTACTTTAGGCTAAATAAACAGAGATTATTTTGCTACCCCCTTCTCACGTTTATTTATTTTCACTATATGTAGTTAATGAACTACCATAACTACCAGATTCTCAAGTCATGTCCTTTTGCTGTAAATGTTTTGGTTCTGTAACCTCCTCTTTTTAGAGTTGTCCCTTTATGGTTTTGTTGACAAAGGTTTGTTGTAAAAAAGTACAGGGAAGAAAGAGAAGACACTCAAGTAAGCATGTTTGTGCAAGCACCTTATTACGACCTATATTTACGTTTTAAAGTTTAGTGCCCTCTAGCGGGTGTAAAAATAATTACAGTATTGGGTTGCATCTGTCGACATGAAATGGCATATGACTGTAATTACCAATCAAAATGCGTGTTTACTGAAATGCAATTTGTGGACTTTTTACATGGTCCAACCCGATCTCGCAATTTGTACATATTTTACTAGGTGTCTAATTCGTATGAATTCGTATGAATAACCACACCTAACCTACCCTCACAGAAATCATGCAAAATTGTTAATTATAGTACATATACATTTTATTAGCACATGCGTTCTATGGGATCAAACCCATGATTGCATATTGTCATATAACAAGATGTTCTACCAACTGAGCTATATGAAACCCAATGTGGAATTTGGTGGACAAACCCAATTATGATGCAGTTAAAAGATTGCAAAGCATTAACATAAAAGTGTCCTGTTGCCGAAAGGGGCGCAATTGTAGTATATGCTGTGATTGGTCATATTTCATGGATTTTGACAAACAACCTATGCAGGCATATTGGTTGGAGCACATGTTGGTCTTATTAGAAATTAGGAGGTTTTTAAATGAATTGAACACTGCTGTAATTAAATATCCTAACTGCATTTATTCTCACAGCACACTGTTTGTTTTACACAAGGCCTTTGGAAAATGAATCACTGCGCTGTCAAATGAAAGAGAAAATAGTTGGTGGCCTCTTATCTCTGGTGGATGAATAAGTCTTGGTCGTAAGTCACATTTGCTGAAAAGGCTGATGCGATATCTGCAGATAACCGGAAAACATCTGTATCCTTATTTTTCTGCAACGCGCCATGCACAGTTGGTGGAAGTGTGTGGATTCTGACCAATTGCTAAGCTCATTCACTGTATGGCATGAAGAGCGGCTGTTGGCATGAGTTCAGCCTTCCCAGGTGGCAAATAGAGGGTAATTGGTCCTGCTGGCTCTATTTTTAGGTGAGTGCAAAGAGATACATTAATCAGACCACAGTCATTTCAAAAGGAACTATTTATGTTATTATACATTAGACTAGAATCCATTACTTGAATCTAATCACTTTTTTTCAACATTGTTTTTATACAATGAAAAGCCATAATGTCCTTGTAACAGTGTGACTTAATGAGCTGATTGCAATCATATTGTCAATTATAGTTCATGATCACCATATTTGGTTGTTTTGCATAGCCAAAGTTTTGGCATAGGTTAAAGCTACGTCAACTTTAGTCTTATTCATATTGCATACACAATTCATTACACCAGATGCACAGGTTTCCAGGGATATGAAGAGCGCAACAGATGTTGCTGTATTTGACAAATTTACGTGGTTCATGGCATCAAATGTATGTACGTTTTTGTTTGGCTGAAAGAGAAAATACTAGAAAATGTGTCTAAAAATGTGAACAGAATCTAATAAATTCAACAGATAAGTGAATCATTGACAAAATAAATATGAACTTTATATTAACTAACAATAATAATAATAATAAGTTTGTTGATAATGCCTTGCAAGGCAGCTCACAAACTACTGAAAAAAGCTCTAAAAAGTTAAATCATTAAGGACAAATAAATTAAATGTGCTTATTCGGAATGTCTTCCAAATACTAATTTTAATGCATGCCACTGTCACACCAAACACAATCAAAGCTTACATTTCTGCATTCTGCTACCTGAGGTCAACTTTATAATGTACCCCTCATTTAAAACATGTTACTTGTGCTTTTTTATCCGCATACATTTACCAGACATAAAAGAGGTTAAATATGGGGTCTGATGAAACCAGACTGACAGGTCACAAAGTTGACTTGGTGTCAAAAGTGGATTCCTTTTTGCAAAAGAAGGAGCAGTCATTAGCAGTCACATGCATTATTTATGAGCACCCACTGTACGCAGAAGCTAGATTAGTCTCCATCTGACATTTGGAGTTGACTTCAGACATCATCAATATTAATAAATGCTCGTAAATGACATCACGGTCCATGTGGTCTCAGTTATAAGGAGTTTGTGTAGGCACTCGACTTAGTCAAGTGTTTTTATATTGACTGGACTCCAAAAACTATTTAATAATGCATGCAGAACATTGACTATCGAGTAGTATTGACAGTTTTAGTGCTGTACCAGGATACATTTCTTCAGCATATGTCAGGAATGCATGATCATTTTCATGATAAATCAGACTCATCCATGCTGAGTGCTCTCAGTCTGTTATTGTCTGCACATATTATACTTCATCTTTGAACATTTGTTCCTTTCTGTTCAAGTTTTACTTTTAAGCACATTTGAAACCATTTTGTTTGAGCTGTAATTACCGCCATACATTCTGTTTCTTTTCATAAGCTGGGTTTAATTGGGAAAACTTTTGTTCACCGGAAGTAGTTTACAGTGAATTTAATTGATTACGGTGTTCAATGGAGGCTTTGTGAAAGAACTTGCAGTGAGAGGAACATATGTAATGAAATATTGAGAGACTGCTAGCAAATGAACGCATGAGCAGAGAGGTTATGATCAACAGTAAAAAAATGCACTTTTCCTTTTATACTGTGATACGGTGTTGTAAGATATAATTCATCCACTATGAAAAAATCTTAAGGGTTTTTCCATTGTTTTAATTTAACATTATAATATCATTCATCAGAGTCAGAGGAGAACTGGCCACCCAACTTAGCCTGGTTTCGCCCAAGGTTTTTTCTCCATTCTGTCATCGATGGAGTATCGGTTCCTTGCCACTGTCGCCTCTGGCTTGCTTAGTTGGGGTCACTTCATCTACAACAATATTGTTGACTTGATTGCAAATAAATGCACAGACACTATTTAAACTGAACAGAGATGACATGACTGAATTCAATGATGAACTGCTTTTAACTGTCATTTTGCATTATTGACACACTGTCTTCCTAATGAATGTTGTTCAGTTGCTTTGACGCAATCATGCAGCCCTAGTTTATAACATATAGCACTGTCAGTGATTTACTGCAAACAAAGTGCAATTTGATATGTGACCACCAATAGGAGTGTGGACAGTGATCCTAATACACTTGGATACAGAAGTCGAGTACAAAAGCCTACAATAGCAATAAACAGCACAGAGACTTGCTGACCTCCAGTGATGCAGTCGTTGTCAGTGTGAACCCAACTTAAAGGGATAGTTCACTCAAAAATGAAAATTATGTCATTAATAACTCACCCTCATGTCGTTCCAAACCAGTTAGACCTCCATTTTTCTTCGGAACACAGTTTAAGATATTTTAGATTTAGTCCGAGAGCTCTGAGTCCCTCCATTGAAACTGTGTGTACGGTATACTGTCCATGTCCAGAAAGGTAAGAAAAACATCATCAAAGTAGTCCATGTGACATCAGAGGGTCAGTTAGAATTTTTTGAAGCATCGAAAATTCATGTACTCAAACAGTACACTGACTGAACTGCTGTGAAGAGAGAGATGAACACCGAGCCGAGCCAGATAATGACTCGTTCACGAGTCAAGAACCGGTCGCATCGGTTTTCGGATCACCAGTAGTTCTTTCTGACAGTTCGATTCAATAAACCGGTTGAAGAAAACGGTTCACCGGTTCTTTTGCCCTCGACGTAATGACGTCATTGGCGATGATTGCAAGCCTTTCGGTTTACCTGGGCTCATAACATTAGCACATAATCAGTTCAGAATCAATCACCAAAAGAATCAGTTCGGTTCAGACGCTCTGTGTGTCGGTTTGCTTCACGCTGAATCACGAGCCTGTCCTCCAACAAAAAAACGACCATATAGGTCGTTTGTGCAAGCACCTTATTACGACCTATATTTACGTTTTAAAGTTAAGCGTCCTCTAGCAGGCGTAAAAATAATGACAGTATCGCGTTGCGTCTGTCGTCATGAAATGCAGAGGTGGAAAGTAACGAATTACATTTACTCGCGTTACTGTAATTGAGTAGCTTTTTTGTGTACTAATACTTTTTAAAGTAATTTTTTTAATCTGTAATTTTACTTTTACTTAAGTATATTTTGTTTGAAGTATTGTACTTCGCTACATTTTAAAACATTAATTACTGAGTAAAAAAAAAAAAAATTCGCTCCCTGGAAACCTTAGCAGTAAATAATGGGCAGGAGGGCAAACTGGCGCTACAATCACGAGAAAGATGCAGACGGACAAAACAGGCGTTAGTGGTGCAGACACCACTGAAAACGAAACCCCGTCATATTCTGAAGTTGAACTCGAAGGAAATGAAGTGAACCCCTGGCCATATGTATGCTCTATTATGCAGTGTAAGCTGTACTTGCCTAGGAAGACCAAACTAGCAGCTTATAAAATCTCGACAAGACATCAACCCTTCGCAAGAATGTAGAGGGAAGCTAAATAATTGCATCGTTGCATTGGTGGTTAAAATGAAGCTTTGACATTTTAGCAAGAGGTTTTGCACAAATTAGCCAAAAAGACAGTGGTGAGGAGTGTGCTATTTTTGTTTTAATGATGTGCGCGCGCATTTATAGTGCGTTCTTTCACTGTGTGATTCAGTCTCCTAAAATCCATTTAGAATGATCACAAAATTGAAGATATAGGGGCAGAAAATTAACATATTTATATAATTTCATATATTAAATCAAAATCACACAAAGAATGCCATCTTTTCCTCCAAAAATCATCATGAATATATACATACATATATATAACAGTTCAGTAAACAAGTTAATTAAGAGACTTGCGTTTTAGACACCATATTGCCTTTTTTAGCTCTATTTCTACAACAGAAAATAATTCCAAACACAGCCACCAAAGCACAGTTTTGCGTCTCTGAGCAACGTGACAGTGTTTCGTTCCTGAATGAATCAACCGTTTAAATGATTCGGTTCAATCGCAATGACTCACTTATTAACAGTGACATGCTGACACATACTGGCCATTTTAATTTCACATTTAAATATCTTTTGATTTTTTTAAATAATTAATTTCTTATCATTTCAAATGAGTATTCAACATTTTATGTCTTGTTATATCAAAACATTATTCATGCATTTGTAACTGCAGGTTAAATGCATTCTTGTCCTGCACTAAACAGTGTAATACATCTAAATGCCACTTCCAATGAATCTTCTGCATTTCCTCTGCATTAAAAGATGAGTTTGTTGATACTAATTTGCCTGGTAACAGCCCAAATGTTTTATTATTCTAAATAACTGATTCCTTTAATTTAAAACAACTAGTTTGAGATTAATAGACCTATCCCAGGGGTGTCAAGCTCAGTTCCTGGAGGGCCGTAGCCCTGCAGAGTTTAGTTCTAACCCTGCTCCAGCACACATATCATGTAGTTTTCAAATAAACCTAAATGATTAGATTAGCTGGATCAGGTGTGTTTAATTAGGGTTATATCTAGACTGTGCAGGACTGTGGCCCTCCAGGAACTGAGTTTGACACCCTTTGCCTGTCCCATTTTGACTCCCTCCCACTGTTAAAATGTAACTAAGTAATTTTTACTCTGAGTAAATTTTTAAATGAGCTACTTTTTACTTTTACTTGAGTAGATTTTTAGACTGGTACTTTTACTTGTACTTAAGTAAAATTTCATTAATGTAATGGTACTTTTACTTGAGTAGAATATTTTTGTACTCTTTCCACCTCTGATGAAATGACATATCACGTCATTACCAATCAAAATGCACGTTTATTTAAATGAAATGCGTGGGCTTTTTACACCGATCTCACATTATTTCCTACATATTTTACTAGGTGGCTTATTCGTTCGAATGACCCCACCTAACCCCACCCCTAAACCTAACCCTCACAGAAATCATGCTAAATTATGATTTATTGAGCATATACATTTTCGTGCAGGTCCGTTCCCTGGGATCGAACCCATGATAGCATGATTACATATCAAGGTATAACGCAATAATCTACCAACTGAGCTACACGAAACACAAACCAGAGGGCAAATAAAAGAGTTCAAAACATTAATATGAAAACGACCTTTTGCCGATAGGGGCGCAATTGTAGTATACGCTCTGATGGGTCGTATTTCAGGGATTTGGAAAAACGACCTATACGAGCGTATTGGTTGGAGGACAGGTTGTGAATCACACATGCGCAGTATTATCAGCTCCTCGGTTCTCTTATCGGACATGTCTGACAGAAACGGTTCTTGACTCGTGAACGTTCATCTTCAGTTCTCTTTTCACAGCAGTTCAGTCAGTGTACTGTTTGAGTACATGCATTACTCCGGGATATTGATTTGTTTGAACTCAGAGGAAGTGTCAGCCACATTAAAAAAGTCAACAGCTTAAGTCATTTGTGGATTAATGCGTATTGGAGACGCGAACCATTTAAAACAATTCAGTTCGATTTGGCGAATTGGTTCAAGAAGATCCGGTTACATTGAATGATTTGTTCGCGAACCGGTTATCACTACACTGCTTTGTTTTGAACTGTCTTACAACAGACACGGAAGAGAAGACAATGCTGAATAAAGTCGTAGTTTTTGCTATTTTTGGACCAAAATGTATATTCGATGCTTCAAAAAATTCCAACTGACCCTCTGATGTCACATGGACTACTTTGATGATGTTTTTCTTACCTTTCTGGACATGAACAGTATACCATACACACAGTTTCAATGGAGGGACTGAGAGCTCTCGGACTAAATCTAAAATATCTTAAACTGTGTTTAAAAAATAAACGGAAGTCTTACGGGTTTGGAACAACATGAGGGTAAGTTATTAATGACATAATTTTGCAAATTGGGCAAACTAACCCTTTAACTCCAACACACCAAAATTGTAGTGTGCCTTGTCCTTCTGTGAGACAGCTTTCTCAAAATCATTTACGTATATCTCTATCAGTGTTCTGATTTAGATAAAAATGCATTTTAATAGTCTTGTTTACGTCAGTTTTTGGATTTTCTTGTATGCAGCCATATGGCATGAGACTTTGAAGTTGGGCTTTGCTCAACTTGCATCCTCCAAATCACTCTCCCCAAGAAAGTGATGTATGAGTGAAAATGAAATAAATAATAATAATCTAGCTTTGTGGCTTAGTTCCAATATAGTCTTTTCACTGATTTTGTAGTACAACGTTGACAAGGAAATAATAAAACTTGAATGCAAATGGAAGAAGGTGCCTTTGAGGTAGCATTATAATTGATGCTTGTAAACCTCATGCAGATTCAACACTCCTTGAGATCTCGCTCGCACTTGTCAGCATTAGAGACTTGCTTCACTCTATAGCTGGTGTCCGGAGGTGCAACACACACACACACACACACACACACACACTCAAACGATCGCCCAGAAACTTTACACAGAAACTTTACACAGTACAAACATCATATATCCCATTTGAAATAACAATATTCAGCATACAGTATGTCTAGTATGCACGTATGGCATTTTGAAAACAGCAAATGGTACATTTCCACCCAGAGGACATATTCAAAATCACTAACTGAGCAAACTTCTAACATTCAGCGCTCTCAGTGACACCTCATTCATGGCCATTGCCCCTCACTGTTGTATAATTAATTCCTCAGTGTGTCTAAGCTCCAGTGTTCTACAGCAGTCTTTACAGCAATCCCATCATTCCCCAGAGCTGCAGACACCGGCAGTGATTACGAATGACAATCCATAGGTCTATAATGGCCCATTAAGGGCAGCATTGTTGGGGGCTGTGGAGAACACAGAGTAGACCTCGGGGGATTGAGACCAGCCATTACTGATCACCAGCCCATTTATCACTGTTCTTGAATACATATCTCTGAACTGCAATGTTCAACTAGATTTGCTTGAAATGTCTGGAAGTAATGGAGACTTTTGAAGAATCTTTATGTGTAACAACAACAAAACCATTTTACATGCAACAACAAGTTGTAAGCTCCAAAAGAACTTGAGATTCATTGATAATCTCAAAAACAGTATCATCTGAATTTGTATGAATGTTTTTGCAAATTGATGGCTAATTCTTTTGAATTTGTGCAATGTCATTTGTACATTTTTTGTGATCTGTTTATGGCACAGTGATGTTTATGTTTAAGGGTGGAAATAGAGGTGGTTTCATGCCTTTTTTTAACACATTATACTATTTCATACAAATTTGGCACCTCTTACTATATATATAATTACAGTTTTTTATAATTAAAGTTTTTTTTTCTTTTTTTTTATTAATCTCTTTTAATTAGATACTCAGTATAGAGAGAAATTAATAATACTTGGTTTCATATACCGGTTTAAATTATTTATAATTAGAAAGTTATATAAGCAATAAAATTAAAATGGATGAGTTTAGGTATATACAGTTTTTGTGTATGGTTTTCATCTCAGAAGCCACAAGACATGTTTGTTCAATTGTGTCTCGAAACAAGGACTTTGAAAGGTTCAGTGTAGTTTGCAATGAATGCCTTTGGAATAGCCAAAACTCTTGAGAAATGTTTTTAATGTTCGGCGGTTAAAGGTTTTAACTTTGCTGAACTTGTCTGCACCCATTAAAGCACATGATTGTGGCTATTTCCAACTGAACAAGAGGGGCAGATGTACCACAATGGAATACACACTCTATCTGCCTTTTATTCTCTCTCTCTACAACGACTACTATCCCTTGGTTACATTTTTATCATTTTCCAAGTACAGAATTGCTAATGGTACATAGCGATAACTCAAAGGAAATTAAGTAGTTCACATTTGTGCTTATCATTTAATGAAATATTGTTCTGCGTACCTTGGCGGCCCCCGTGCAGAGACCAGCGACCTCCATCTACATTAAAGGCTTCTCTTTACTATCGTCTAACTCTCTGTAGTGCAAAATTCTCTCTCCAATAATATAAGGAACTGCAATATGTATGTGCCTTAGAGGTGCAATAAATTTAGACGTGCTCCCATAAAAGAGCCGCTTCATACTGTCCTCAGCTGTTCTGACTATTTAATAGTGATTTGCTGCATTTCATATAGCCTCCTATAAATTAGAGAGAATTTACCCTATTGCTTTTAATGAAGGAAATATTAGTACCGGCAAGGCAGCAAAAGTTTAGTGTTTAAAGTTTAGATTTAATTTTCGTGTCTGTGTTAAAATACAGTGCTGCTTAAAATGCATATATAACTATCATACAAATAGCATACTTATAAATATACTAGTAGTATATTTATTTTAGTATACTTATCACATGAAGCATTCTAAGAAACTATACTTGGACTTGAATTTATTTAATAAATGAACTTGAAGTATACTTATTTTTTTTGGGGTATCACTGCTTCAGAAAGCTAGAGATCTAGAGCAACTGGCATTGTATTGTATTGCATTGTAGAATGGGGAAACTGGGTTTTAGATGCTTTCAGACACAATCCTGGGCCAACGAAGGCCAAACATTTGAACGGTAAACACAGCTATTGATCGAGACGCCCTTCGGTATACTACTGACGCACCCTTTTGCAGATATAAACCTTTTCTTTCAGAACCACTCACTATGCCACCATTCTTTTTCTCTGCCATCATCATGCAAGCACATGCAGAGAATTACAGATTTGTAGCTCCCTGAGCACTTATAAACAATCCTCAGAATAAACGTTCTTTAGATAAATTATGACTTTTCCACAGGGAGTCTATGATCTCTAAAAAGAGTACATACGGTAGCGCAGAGCACAGAGGGGTTTGTTTTGTGATTGCTGGCTTGGCTACCTAATATGCTCAACGGCTGTATGGCAGAAGTAAATCCACAAAAGCGCTTACTGCATAACATGTGTGCGATAAATCACTTTCCATTTCAATGAGAAGCTTGTTGACTCTGCATAAATCAATCGCATGCTGTAGGAAAGACATAGGTTGCCAGCACCAGTGCAGCACCAGAATGCTTTACTGCCAGCATGGACAAGGATTGTGCTACATGCGTGTGTCACATCCAACATAGGCTTGTTGGAAAAACCTGCCTCTACCTAGATTTAGCAAAACTCCAAAAACATACTGTCAACACTTTAGAATACTGTTCCATTGTTAATAAATAACCACACAGGAATAAAATTACTAATACACTATTAAAATTCTAGTTACTACTATTAACTACCAAGAAACTCTGATTAACAATTTAGTAAGTAATAGCGCTCAGATGAAACTGGTAGTTTATTATTAGCTAATCAAGAACTACTATTTTTTCATATATCCTGGAGAAGTACTAATAACTACTGTATACAATATCATAATTAATGTGAATTATGCATAAAGTATAATATGTATAATGTGAATATTATGGTAACACACTAGTAATGACTCAAGTATAACCAAATTCTTCTAAATAAACTAGTAATTACTTGGTTGCAACGTAGAATAAACTGCTGGTTTCGTCTGGCCAGACGAGAATGGCACACTATTTCGACACATTTCCCTGTTTAATACTGTAAAGCTGCTTTGCCACAATCTGCATTGTAAAAGTGTTATATAAATGATGGTGAAGAAGAAGATGGATCACTATTCTAAAGTGAAAAGCATGATATCTCCCTAATATTGGTTGACGTCATTGTAATCTTTTGAGATATATGAAAGGTTTTGGAAAGTAATGACTCAAGTGTTACTACATCCTTCTGAAGACATTACTTATTATTTGGATCAGTATTCTAAAGTGAAGAACATGGTAACCCACTCGTAATAGTTGAAGTGTTACCAAATCTAGCTAAATTAATTACTAACCAGAACCTTACAAAATCTGCAAAAACTTACAATGATTTTGGTCGTTACTAGAGAATAGTGATTCTATCTAAATTAATTACTAACCAGAACCTTACAAAATCTGCAAAAGCTTACAATGATTTTGGTCGTTACTAGAGAATAGTGATTCAAATAATTAGTAAATCCTTCTGAAGAATTTGGTTATACTTAAGTCATTACTAGTGGGTTACCATGACCTTCACTTTAGAATTAATTATACGTTATACATTACTCTTATTAATTATGGACCTGTATACAGTAGTTCTTAGTAGTTCTTGGGGAGGTATGAAAAAATAGTAGTTACTGATTAGCAAATAGTGAACTACCACAATCGACTAAGAACTGTTACTTATTAATCAGAATTTCTTTTTATATACTAATAATTAATAGAGTGCTAATATTGCATTACTCATAAGTAGTTATTCATTAACGATGGAACAGTATTCTAGTGTTGCCAGCATACCTATACTAACAGTGCAATTCACTGCAGGGTCCATCTGAAATGAACACTAGTGGCAGTAAAACAACAACAAAAGTTGTTTATTTCACAACTTGTCCTCCAACCAATACAGCCAAATACAGTAGGTTGTCTGTCAAAATCCCTGAAATACGAACCATCAGTGTGTATTCTAAAATTGCACCACTATCGGCAACAGTACATTTTCATATTAATGTTTTGTACTCTTTTATCTGCCTCATAATTTGGGTTTCATGTAGCTCAGTTGGTAGAGCTTTGTGTTATATGGTCATATGTAACCATGTGAACATGGGTTCAATCCCAGAGAATGTCAGCTTGTGAAATGTATGTGCACTATAAAGCATGATTTCTGTGAGGGGTAGGTTTAGGGGTGGGGTTAGGTGTGGTCATTCATACGAATCAGCCACTGACTAAAACATTTACGAAATTACTGTGAGATCGGTGTGAAAAGTCCACACATTGCATTTAAATAAACACACATTTGTCATTTCATGTCATGTCATTTCATGACGACAGATGCAACATGACCCTGTCATTACTTTTACCCCCACTAGAGGGTGCATAACTTTAAAACATAAATATAGGTTGTAATAAGGTGCTTGCGCATACAACCTATGGACCGATTTTAGGCTTGTAAAGATTAAGGATGCGCACGCATCATGGTTGCAGAAAACCCGGGAGCGAATAGCCTTTATGGATAGAGAATTAGAGAGTTACAGTATAAAATTGTTAGGTTTAAAAAGATTGCCAATTATATTGATTAGATGTAATTTTCAAAATATTCTCTGCATATTACAAGAGCTTGTCACTTGTCACGTTAGATAGTGGGATAGTCTTACATATCCGAAATAGGGATGACGTTTTTTTGTGTGTGGAGACCATCTGGTTGCAGAAAATGACAGTTTTTGACTGGAATGAAAGAATAAAAAGAAAAAAGTTAATTTGATTTTATATTTCAAAATTTTGACTTTATTCTCGCAGTTCCGATATTATATCTCACAATTCTAATAAAGAAAAACAACTCGTCGTTCTCTCTTTTCCCCTCAGCTCTTCATTTATTTATTTTTTTTTCAGAATTGACAAACTCAACTCAAACTATTTTTGAGTTAAATCGAGTTATAGAGTCTTAATTTGGATATATAAACTTGCATTTGTGAGGAAAAAAAAGTCAGAATTATGAGATAAAATAAGTAAATGTTATGTAAAAATGTTAATAGTAAGGTTTGTAGGGCTAATAAAATACATCATTGTATTATACATGTATAATACATCAACAGCAAATGTGGATATTATGTAGACCTACTGTTTAAATCAAATGTATGCTTTAAAAGTAGAATAATCATAGCAGTTTTCATCCAAAATATGTCCATTTAAATGTCAGCTTTTAGCTTCAAATGGCGTCTTTGACGACAGTATTCTATAAAAATGATTTGCATTCTGATCCAAGGCACTTGTGTTGCCACAGACATGCTTGCCAAGCCTGAAACTTTGTTTAAAGTAAGATTGTCAATATGAAAATAATGGAATTTATTTATATGATTATGACTGATTTATCAAATGAATAACATATTTCACACATATTTGACATAAAAAAGCCATCAATTGAAAAATATCCAAGAGACATTACATTATGACATATGAGAAAACGAGTAATGTGCAACACAACAAGCCTAATTTTTCTGAACACTTGAAAAATGAGTGCAGTCCTTCTTTTATAAAACAAACACATATGATATCATGATTATTGAGTTTGTAACTCTAATTCAATAACAGTTGGCTGTCACTACTTTACTGGAGTACAGGAAAAGGAGGAGTTCCATAGGACAATGATATACAAACATTCCTCTATCAGAATTTTTTTTTTTTCACATACAAACTTTTAACTGTCTCATAATCCTACAATTTAATCCATCCATTGTATCAC
The DNA here is from genome assembly GCF_963082965.1 of Carassius carassius. Classification (NCBI taxonomy): domain Eukaryota; kingdom Metazoa; phylum Chordata; class Actinopteri; order Cypriniformes; family Cyprinidae; genus Carassius; species Carassius carassius. The sequence goes on from NC_081794.1 coordinate 8,357,250, forward strand.
CGGGGTAAAAAGGAAAAGTGGAACATTTGGGACTTGGGTAATGGTGCTACTGGGTAGCTGGAATCTTTCTTATATGGAACAGGGAAAAAACATGTCTCAAGACAGATTTTGGCTCATACCACTGTAACTTGTGTTTCTCAAAGATAATGCAGGGTCTAGTGCCTCGAGTGTAGGGATGAAAACACAAGATCATTTGTGTTTATGTTGAATAAATTAAGATGAATGAAAAGTAGGAAATGAAAAATAACCAGCAAAAATATGGAAAATAAATTTCCCAGTGTTGTAACAGTGGTTAACAGTGTGTGTGTGTGTGTGTGTGTGTGTGTGTGATGTGCACTTCCATGAGCATTATTATTTCTGAAATTACACTTGAGGAAAACTATTGTCTGGAAATTTGTTGGAAAAAAAAGTTTTAACCAATCAATTGCTTCTAATTGACCAAAGAAATATTAACATAGGCCAGGACAAATATTGTTCTTATGACTGTTTCATAGATCTGCACAAAAAAATACAAAATAAAAAATAAAAAAACAATAGAAGGAATTAAACTTAAAATGCTTTCTTTTTATTCATAATTTCAGCAATAAAAGCAATTTCTCATCTCATCAACCATATTATTTATTCAGTTCCAAGAAAGTTATCATAAAATGAAGCCAATTCAGGCATTTTATGATACCTGCTATTCACTAGAATGACTTTGCATTCCACAATGCCATGTTTTTACCCTCACAGAAGTGAAGCAGCAGAATTTATAGTGCTGCTATTGGGGTGACTATGTAAAGTCCCTCAGATTATAATGTGTGTCTAGGTAAAACAAGGCAATATTATTTATTTTGCATTTGCTGCTTGACATTTGCCTGGATTTGTTTGTGAGAAACGGTTATTTTGACAATTCTGTTTAGTGCTGCTACTCTCACAGTAATTACACTGTAGCTTTAAAAAAAATATATGTAAGGAGCCATCTATTATGAAGTGCACATGAAGATGGGGAATTAGCAGGGCATAGGCACATTCTGGATTTATAGTATTCTAGATGACTAAGAGTTCATGCAAGTTACCAGTAAAGGGAATGCCCTGTCTCATATCTCATTTTGTCTCTCATGGCAGCAGATCATCAGAGACAGGAAGTGATGTATACTTTGCCCATCCAAGGCACTTGTGTGGCCATCAGGATTATGAGGGACCCTGAACGAGGTCTAAAATTAACTCATCCCATCCACAAATCAATTCAGCATCAGCATTCATTAGGCAGAGGGGCTCTTGTCACAGAGAGATTGATGATCACGGCCCAACATGGATGAAAGCAGAAGTGTCTAACATGATGAAAATGGAATAGACTCGGATTCAGAGGCATCTGCCTTTCTCATGTGAGAAGAGGAGAAAGAATTAGCTGCTATCTTCTTCAGAGGCTTGTGTTGTTGCTGAAACAAAGTATGTTAAATCAGCTTCATTCATGCCTTGAATTGTATAGAAAGATGCTAAGCTACAGTATTAACCTCAGGTCACATACAGCTTTGACCTTTTTAGCTGCTGACTTTTTAGAGTGCTGCAAATTACAGGTGCATCTCAATAAATTAGAATGTCATAGAAAAGTTCATTTATTTCAGTAATTCAGCTAAAATTGTGAAACTCATGTATTAAATAAATTAAATACACACATACTGAAATAGTTTGGTTCTTTTAATTGTGATGATTTTAGCTCACATTTAACAAAAAACTCACTAATTCAATTATCTAAAGAAATTAGAACATGGTGACATGCAAATCAGCTAATCAATTCAAAACGCTTGCAAAGGTTTTGTGAGACTTCAGAATAGTCTCTCAGTTTGGTTCACTAGGCATCACAATCAGGGGGAAGACTGCTAATCTGACAGTTGTCCAGAAGACAATCACTGACACCCTTAACAAGGACGGTAAGCCACAAACATTAATTGCCAAAGAAGCTGGCTGTTCACAGAGTGCTGTATCCTAGCATGCTAAATGAAAGTTGAGTGGAAGGAAAAAAAGTGTGGAATGTGGAAAAAGATGCACAACCAACACAGAGAACCGCAGCCTTATGAGGATTGTCAAGCAAAATCGATTCTAGAATTTCATTGAACTTCACAAGGAATGGACTGAGGCTGGGGTCGAGGCATATAGATGTGTCAAGGAATTTGGCTACAGTTGTCATATTCCTCTTGTTAAGCAACTCCTGAATCACACAGAATGTCAGAGGCGTCTTACCTGGGCTAAGGAGAAGAAGAACTGGACTGTTGCCCAGTGGTCCAAAGTCCTCTTTTCAGATGAGAGCAAGTTTTGTATTTCATTTGGAAACCAAGGTCCTAGAGCCTTGAGAAAGGGTGGAGAAGCTCATAGCCCAAGTTGCTTGAAGTCCAGTGTTAAGTTTCCACAGTCTGTGATGATTTGGTGTACAATGTCATCTTCTGGTGCTGGTCCATTGTGTTTTTTGAAAACCAAAGTCACTGCACCTGTTTACCAAGACATTTTGGAGCACTCCATGCTTCCTTCTGCTGACCTTTTTGAAGATGCTGATTTCATTTTCCAGTAGGATTTTACACCTGCCCACACTGCCAAAAGCACCAAAAGTTGGTACAATTTGAGTTGAATTACTTTAATGAACTTTTCCACAACATTCTAATTTATTGAGATGCACCTGTATTACCAGAAAATTCACATTTTATAGGAGATGTGCATGCAAGAATCATAACATAATAGACTGTTGAATGCATATATTATGCAATGCTCAAAATGGCCCATGTTGCTTTTGTGTTTAAGTATTTATGTCATTTGAATTTGACTTCAGATGGTGTGGGGAATCAATCTTTAAACTTAAAAACTAGCCTCAGTCTCCGACATCAGTCACTGCAGACTGTTCACTGACTGAAATCTGCACAGAAACAAGAAAGCACTTTCTTGATCTTTCTTGAAACTCTTATTTAATTTGCTGGCTTTATGCAACTTCCCGAGTTGAGGGCACAGTGGGTGCTTTTGAAGAAGAACAAATCATTGTTCTTGGCCAGAATATGAGTTACAGTATGTTAAAAGTCTGTCTACATGAGACAAAACAATGTCATGACTGTATTAATGTTACAGTAAGGAATAGCCTATAATTAGTTGACACAGTACTTTTCTCATTAAACTGTTAATTTAAAGCATTATCTATTATAATTATCATGGAAAGTAAGTCACATAGTGTCTGTACATGTGCACTATACATTCTCATAATTGAGTAGTCAAAGATAAAGAAGAGAACAATGCCATGTATAGAAATTATTTTATGTATAAAAAAAAAAAAATGTGTGCATTTGAACCGACTTGCAGAGCTTGTGGATATGTGCTAAAAAATCACATACTGGAATCACATCACATAAGCAGTTTTTATTAATACAATTTTTCATGACACTTAAGAATGGTGATTCTTTAAAGCATTTTATTAGGTTTAATGTCTCTCTCTCTCTGTCTCTCTCTCTCTCTCTCTTTCACACAACAAACATATTTCTCAAAATAGACGAAACATGTTAATGCTATAGTAATTCGGTATTTAAGTATCTTCCCCCACAATTTATTAAGGTCATTTTTCATTTGTAAAAATGTATTTGGCACTACCATTACCTGCACTTTAGACATTTGCTGGTGTTTGCATTACCATTTGTACAGTATGAATGGCAGTGAGTGATATTTTATTTGGTCAGTAAAATTCTCAAGAGTGATGGTAACTTTCCATTTACAGAGATTCAAAGGGCTGTTCTTTTTTTTTTTTTTTTTTTTTTTTTATCGGTTTAAATGAACTTTGAATCTTCCTATAATTTTTTTTTTTTTATAATGTAGATATACAGTGTACAAATAGTGTTATTTAATTAAGTGCATACAGCATGTTAGTGTTAACAGCCCTAGTTATAACATATTCTAGTATTACTACATTTGCATTTAGGATTTTAGCAGATGCGTTCATCCAAAGCGACTTACAATGGAGGAACAAGATGGTGGTCAATTCTCATGAACTACTTGTAAACATGAAACTAAATCTCATAAATGTCTTATTTAATCTGATGGTAAGGACTTTTAATACTTGATCAATACCCGCAAAGTGTGTTTGATTGCTCCAATTAAACTAGATCAGCCTAAAATGGCAAGTGCCTCAGACAAAGGCTTGAAATGGTAAACTTCACTTACAGATCTGCACTGGCTCAACAGCATTTTATAGCTAAAGCTATTTTCCAAGACCACCTCAGTTCATTTGATATTTTTTGAATTTATTGAATATTTATTTATTCCATAAACTGACTTTTTGTAAAGAAGAAAAGAGAAAGAGGTTTATCTGTGTCTTTCAGGCTTTTAAGGTCTTCTTAGAATAAACTGTTGGCTCGTTGCTGTATTGGCCCAACTGCTTAGTGTGATTAAAAGGGCCATCCAGTATGATTAAAAAGACCCTCCAGTTTGACAGATTGTTTGAACTACCTCACATCTTATCCACAGCATGCCTGAAATCACTTCGCAAATCATCCGCCTTTTCATAATTACATATCATCCATATTAGTGCATATTGTTGTGGCTTGGTCTCTAAAGCACTCTCATTTAAGATCAATAGAAGAATTTACCCCACTTTACGTCAAACCCTAATCAAACAAGACCACTTTTCTGTCCACCAATTCAGCTTTGTGTGTGTGTGTGTGTGTGTGTGTGTTCTTAAAATTATGCATTACACATTTCTGCTGCCTTACTGTTTTGTTTACTTCCCGTACTGCAAACAATCCTTTTACAGATTAAAGCAAATAAATGAAATTACAATTACATTTTATTTTTATGTATTTTTTTTATTTTTTTGGAGTCAAAGCATCATCACAAGTCCCAGCAGACCCTTTTTGGAGGCCAAATGAAGCATGTAGCTATGGTAAATGTTTAATTTTTCATCCCAGGACTTTGCTTGTGAACTGAATCCATTTTATTTCACAGTTCAGAGGACAGAATGCACACTGCTGTAATGGGCTTGTTTCTAAATCTTGTTTGGTATGAAGTGAGAAAAAGAAAAAGAAAAAGAAAAAGAAAAAAAAAATAATAAAAGAAAAACAATAGAAAAAGAACATTTCAGCTAGCTTAGATGCTACATTTCTGTTTCCAATATACATATCACTTATAAATTGGTGCAGTTACATTACATGTTTACTGTAGCTGAACCTAGTTCTATGCAAAACAGCATAGCTTTTGTATGTTTTTTTTTTTTTTTTTACTTTCAGCAGAAAGGTTGTTCAAATAATAGTTAGAGAGTAAAGCCTTACCGAGGCCAGAGGGGACATTTTCAGTTGAATCCTGCAGATCATGGCATTCAGTCTCAAAACCTTCATTTAGTTCTTTGTTGTATTTATTTATTTGTCATACAAGGACAAGATCAGGCAAAGAATGAACGTCCTTCCCCTCTCTGTCTGCAAGCTGCAGGGTACAAGCAAACCAAACCTAGAAAAAAAACACTGAAAATAATTGGATTCACTATGCCTGAGCTCCATTGTTTGATCTGTTCATTTAAAGATCAGCACACAAAATTAACAACTAGCTACTATTTTCCATTTCAGACCAATTTCTTGTAGAATTAATCTCAGAAGATATATTGGCCAGTGTAGTTGTAAATGAAATGGGAAGTATATTATTTGTTCCACCCACCTTTGTGCTTTGTGCCATTTTATTGTTACAACCAAACTGCTTTATACAAATAAACATGAAAAATATAGAATGCAGATGTTTACAGTGCAACTTAACCCTTTCCCCTCCATTGATTTTTTTTTTTTGTCATTTACAAGACAGCACTTCCCTGCCATTGACATATTTTGTCTGGCTTTCCATGTTTTCACTGTTATACGGTAGGATATGCTATTAGACATCTTGTGAAAGAGTACTGAGTCTCTAGATCAAAACAGGTAAAGAAGAAGCAGAAACAAGTCACCACATATGTATGCAGATCCATATTGCATATATAAAATAACAAAATCATCAAACAGCATTTTGTTCACATTGTTGCTTTTTTTATGAAACTTACATGAAATGCGTTAAATGCATGAAGCTTGAATAAAAAAGGAATGCATGTTCAGATATTCATGCAACAAAATATTCAGTTTTTATGAAAAATATCAAAAACACTGGTGGTGGCTAGCAAGTTTTTATTTCATTTTACATTTTTTTGTCAAAAATCACTGGTGGGGAAAGAGTTAAGATGCCAGATTTTTCACAAGGGTTAACCCATCTTATTTTGGCCATGAACTAGCCACTTTGGCCAATGTATGCAATTTAATTCTAAAATCAATACTTCCACAATGACAGAAAACATAAAAAGTATTGGCTGTTTAAAAGGCCTTGAAATAACTTTTCAGAAAAAAAAAATAAAAAAATAAAAAAATAAAACCTTTTTTTTTTCAGAAGTGTTTATTGTCGAAACATGTCTAGTTTTAAAAAAAAACATCCTATTGTAGTTGCATAACAACCAGCTAGTCAAATTAGAACTCATGTTTTCTGTCTCTTGACAATTCACTGTACATTAGTACAACTTACTAAGTGTTTTTTATTTTATTATTTTTTTCACAAACTGATGTGCTCAAACAGAACCGTGTGCTGTTCTGTTGTGAAGTGTAAACCTCGCTAGCAAATGCCAAAATATAAAGCAATAGAAGACAGCCACAATAATACGATGACCACATTTTGTCTGCTTTTCTGACTAATGCAGCACCTTAAAGATTAGACCTTTGCCTTCTCCTGCCTGCTTGCATTTGTACTGTTTTGTCAGTCTACACGCCCCGAGACCTTCAAGAGAAATTGTTTTCATCCAGCCTTCTTTTCTTTGTGAATTCATGTAAACTCACAAGCGTAGAACCCTATTGTAACGATGCACACAGAAAGAAAGCACTCTTCACTCTTCTCTGTGAGGATTTTAGTAACATTTTTAAGCTAAATAAGGCTGGTCCAGCTAATTTATCCCTAATGAAAAATAAATATAAGTAGTATGCTACAATTACATTTTCATATTTCTATACTTAGAATGCCCTGCAATTGTACCTTTAGTATACTGAACAAGTATACTTCAAGTCTGCTAAATAATTAAACAAATTTTGTACCTTATGCACTTTAATTGTGCGGAAGTAGTGCTGAAGTCCAATTAAATACATAATATATTTGATTGTGCTAAAGTAGAGCTATTGCAAGTAAACTTTAGGTACATTTTAAATATCTTGCATTTAAAGGGCAATATTATAAAAGTGACATTCAAACACATTTTAGGCTTATTAATAAGAAATGTTCATTGTGCACAAGTAATACTCCAAATAAAGATTCATTGGAATTTTTATATCACTATGTCTCGAGTTATCTGTCAGTAAATATGTAAATAGGTTTGAACTATACTTAGTATGAAATAAATGCATTTTAAATATACATCCCTTTGTTTTTTTTTTTACTAGGGATATTATGCACAAAAATGAGTTTGTGTGTTTGTGTGTGTGTGTGGGTAGGGGGAATGCAGATACTGTAAAACTGTAAAGTTGGAATTCTACTTCTTTTTTTGTTCTTTCTTTTTTTCTTTTTTATGTGTGGACTCTTTCCTCTGGCTCATAATGTGTCTGTTGTCCATCTGTGTGAAGTATACAACAGAGCTCATTTAATTAACACATTTGTTGTTATTGCACTGGAGATAGACAGCTGATGACACAGTCCCAAAGTCAGCCTTCCAGCTAAAAGCTCTTCACCAAACGCGTTTGAGCTGCCATGTGGGCTGTTCTCCTACAGCTCAACGATCTCACTTCCTCTCAAACACCTAGCATGTGGCAATGTTCAAATTTCTAGGGTTGTAGAGTGGCCAGATGTGTTACTGTGCCCATCAGCATGGGAAGGAGTTTTGCATTCAGAATTAACATACTGTACAGCCCATCATCTCCGGGCAATTTGCATAATTTAAAGGGCACATGGCATGGAAAACTGCATTTCCTTTGGTCTTTAAAGGATTTCTTTGAGATACTGGGTAGACATCTGATGTTTAAAACCTTAAGCTCCCCCCCCCCGAGTCCAATTTTCAAGAAACTAATTAGAAAAAATAAATAAATAAATAAAAGTCAATGCTTCAGAATGTGATTATGACACAATGATCAATACAAACAACAGCTTCTTACACATTTATGTTAATACACCACCATTAATACATTGTTTTCGAGACACTATTTGACACTAGTATCTTTTACTCCCCTTTTGTTTTTCCCATGCTGGTTTTCTTGTTGAAAGGAAACAGCATGCAGTGATATTCATTTTAAATCTTGCATCACTCTTATATTGATGCATGAAGAAAAAATGCTGGAGTGCATGTTGACAAAATGACTGTCTAATCTCTTCAGTTTGATCACCAAGTAAGCATATGAACAACAGAGTGAGTCATCCATGTTGTGTAATCTTTTATTTGAGTCTAGCACTGATTCTAATACAATAAATGGCAAACATGCAGTGCTGTGATCCGTTTTATTACACATCAAAATGTCACCAAATGTTGAGGTTCAGTGGAACAATGGCAAATAGATGATTTCCTTGGATTTAATTTAGTAATACACAGATCCCTTTCAAAAATGTATTAGGCTATACTTCAAATTTACATAGCTTTACAATAAACCTGAAGTATATTTGACTTTATGGATTTATATATATATATATATATTTTTTTTTTTTTTTTAAGTGTTGTCCACTTTTTAGTTTATCATAGCACACTTTGAATTATAATCTCTGCAAACGGTGCTTGTTTACAGCATAGTGTCCCCATCACTACACTGGGGCGCTAGAACCCACACAGACCACAGGGTGAGCACCCCCTGCTGGCCTCACTAACACCTCTTCCAGCAGCAACCTAGTTTTCCCAGGAGGTCTCCCATCCAGGTACTGACCAGGCTCAACCCTGCTTAGCTTCAGTGGGTACCGGTCTTGAGCTACAGGGTGACATGGCTGCTGGTCATGAGTACTTGGGTCCTGAGTTCCATGAAACACAGGTCACAACACTTGAATCTGGAATTAATGTGGAAGCAATGTAAAATGCAATTGTTGTTTTCACCTCATGTTTTCTTTTGTTTATGCTGTTGGTTAGGTTTAGGGTAGGGTTTGATGATATTTGATTTCTGAATTGCAGAGATGTGCAAGAACCAATGTAATAAAAGTTCCACTGAAAATTGTTAACATTTTTAAGCATTTAAATGCTTTTAACATGATCAGTGGACATTTTACATTGACACAACTGTGAAATGAGCAAGAGGTAAAGCAATATAATTTAGCAAAAATATTACTGGAAAATGCATTTTCATTGTATTAAATATTTATGCCTGAAAGTGTTCTCAATTTGGACCCTAGCTGCATCTCACGTCACAGATAATGAAACAAACAGACTAAGCTGTGTTCAAAACTGAATTGTGTTTATTTACAAACAAAACACAATTCAAAAGCAAAACTGCGTATCCCTAATGGTCTGCTTATGTATTCAAACATGGCATGCTAGTTATGTGACATGTTTATTAGTCAAGCTAGTAATAAGACTAAGTGCAATATTCTGTCACCATAACCCTAGACACAGTACATCCATAACCCTTAGGCCAGAATCATACTCACTATGTAAATGCAGTCACAAATGTTTTACCAACATGTTGCAACCATTGCTACTCCTGGTGTTCTGAAGGGGTAGCAACCCTTAGTGTACTGAAGTAGGTGAAAAAAAGTTTGAAATCAAATTGTTGCTTCTCCATAACAGTAGTGGACTTGAAAGTAAAACCTGAAAAAAGTGATAAGTATAAATTAAAGTATAAATATATTCATTTCCAATAGATTCAACATTATGAAAATACTATGTACTGAAATCAATATGCCTGTTTCTATTTCTCAAATAGTTCATTTTTACAGCAAGCAAGTTTTAACTATACCCTGTCCAACTGCTTTCAAACTGTGTTCTTTTCTTTCTTCATGAATAGTTTTTTTTTTTTTGACAAAAGTGATGTTTATGATATTTTGTAAAGAAATACTGAGCATCTCTACATATATGCACTCTTGTATACTAAACATGTAATATGTTTGATGACGCCGTTTTCACAAATTCATGTTTTTATAGTTTAAACAAAGATAATGGTATCATTTTCGAAAACACACTTGGAAAAGTTTGGTAACAATTTAACATAGGAATCAGTTCTTAGTATTAACAGGTTGCTTCTTAACATGCCTATTAGAATGCCTATTTTATGCGCCCTCCAGAAGCTTACGTTCAGCAACGGAATGAAGCCTTGTGGTGCCATCCTAAAGAGTTCATAGGTGCAAACCATTTGTAAGTCGCTTTGGATAGATGTAAATTTATTATGAACATATTGGCTGTTTATTAGTATTTATAAAGCACATATCCTGTATAACCATATTCTACATCCCTAATACTACCCAATAGCTAAATTTAACAACTACCTTACTAACTATTAATATGCAGCAAATTAACCACTTACTGAGGCGAAAGTCGTAGTTAATGGTTTGTTAGTAGTGAGAATTGGATCTTAAAATAAAGTGTGACCAACAGTTTCCAAAAGTTTGTATTTTCAGGCCCACAGAATGCTACTGTTGAGCAAATGAACATCCATGCAAACTGTTCAAGTGTTCCTACGAAATAGTATGTGTGTATTATTGCGGAAATTTCTAATTCCACATTAAGAATAGTGTTTGGACCACTCACTTGACATTTTACTTTCAAAGTGCAGGGAAACGTGCAGAAGCAATGTAATATTTTGCATGTTGCCACAGGAACATTTTCCAATGAGCCTTGGTTGGACAGAAATTTAAATATCTCAAACATGCCCATGTCAGTGCTGTGCTAGTTATGGCACTTTTCGACTGCATGTTACGGCATGGTACGGTTTCGTACTGTTACCAAAAAATGATGTGAAAACTCTGCTGATCACAGATTGGCAGGAGAGAATTGTCACTACCAGCATCACTGAACTTGCGACAGTGACAGACAAAAGAACCACTAGATTTAAATCAGCACAGCCAGCGAAGGAGCGAACGCAACTGTTTTGAACGAGCGCACCTTTTTTAACAGCCAGAAAATGGCTGTTTTGTTTTCTGTTGAGGAAGTACAGATGTTCCTCTCATTGATAGCAGAGGAGCGGATCCAGCAAAAGCTAGATGGGGCGATGCAGAACGGAAAAAGTTTTTCACGAGTCGCGGCAGTAGAGGCAGTGCAACAATAACAACATGTGAATAATCCCGCCCACTCTAAAGCGGTTCTAAACTGCAGTGGAAACACAAACCAATCCAAGTCGAGCCGTGCTGTACCATACTGAGCTATACCAAGCTGAGTCGTACCACGCAGTGGAAAACTGCCATTAGAATCCAAACATCATTGGCATGAAATCAGCTTTTAGAAAGCAAGCAAACAAAGCTTGTTGATGACAGTTTGCTTTGTTGAGTGCAACTGATTTTCTTGTCTCCCAGCTGTGTTTCCCTCAACACCCTTCGGTAACATTCATATTGTTGATGGCACTCCACAGGACTCATCAGCCAAGGACAATAAAGCAAAATAATAAAAGCAAATTTGAGCCCACACATATCAATTTAATCAATTCTTAGGTTATAATGACTATCAAATGCAATGCTATTCAAATGCCTGTTGCTCATTTTACCTTTTCTTTTCTACTTTCTTAACACAAGGAACTTAAAAGCAGCATTTATCTGTTTGCACAAAAGCACACTGGATTACAGTATATGTTATCACTACAAATTAAATCTATTGAAGAAGAGAAAAACAAATCTGAGGCTAAATTGCAATGTTTCATGTCTCTTTTGTGATGGAAATGAACTCATAATGGCCAGGGGAAAAAGCTTCACACCCAGAAACTATGAGAGCTCCATGCTGGGATCTAACTCATGTGTTCTGACATGGTCGACGGGTTAGTTAAGGATGGACTGATTCATACTACGCTAAAGGCAGCTCGGACAAGAGCTTTGAGCTAATTTCTTCTCTGTGAAGCTCCTACCTCAGGGAGTGGTAAGGATAGCAATACAGAAGCTTTGTTTTGAAGTGAGCCATGACAAGAGATGGTATAGATGATGATAAGACAGACTATAAATACCCAATGTTAAATATGTTAGGTATAGGAATAGAAGTTTCATCTTCCTAAGGGTGTTGCCAAAATGGCTCCCAAATGAACCAGCTTGCCTTAAAGAGGCTCTGTCAACAATTAGTTTTGTTTTCAAGTTTCAAGTCAATGGCTTATGTCCAAGTTACCCTAATGGATAGTCCATGTTCGAATGCTTTAGATGAACCTTATCAAGCACTGTGCAGGGGACATCTCAAATTCTTACCGGTGAGTTTGGCTCCTGTGATTGCTATTGATGCATTCTGCTCACCGTCTCTTCTTCTTATCTGGGTGGGAGCACCAGGGAGCCAAGGTGGTGGCTCTTGTATCGACCACACACCGATGTCTGTGTTCTTCCTGACATTTGCCTCTCTTTCTTCTGCAAACAACTTGGTGTCAATCTGAGGATACAGCACATTTTAATATTAGTCTTTGGTTTGCACCTATGACTTGTGAGAACACGGAAACACTTCCTGATTGGTATGGGAGAGGTGACTGAATCAAGGAGATTTAACCAGCTTATGAAGCCATGCAAAAAGTGCAAGTGGATGATAAAAAGCCCATGCTCAAAAGTTAAACTCCCTCACTCTCACTGGCCAAGGCTTAGATTGTTGACAGTTAACCATAAATAAACGCAGAAATACTGGAACATTTCCCAGGACTTTTCAAAGATGCTGGCAACGGCTCAAATTTAGATCAGTGTACAAAAGACTGCAAGATATTTGGCAGAAGTAGGGAATTTTTTACATTATTAAGTGCAAATTGAGGTGTTCTGTCTCAACCAGCATCAATGAATTGAATACGTATATATGTTTTTGTCTTTAGTTCATTCTTTTCAAAAAAGTTTAAGATGGTCAATCAGACAAAACAACATAAATTAAACGACACTTTGTTGGAAGACTTTGCCGGAGTTTCAATTGTTGAGATTGTTCGCACTTCTGCAAAGCATTCTGGATAATACGAACAGAAAACACATTATTGTTGTCATCCAATTGCAATCACAACACTTTCGAGGGACCATTTATAATATGAATGAAGACATTAAGACATTGTTCTACAGTTTGCTTGCTTAAGTCAACTTCTGTGTCAAGAGAATTGATGAAGACAACTAACTTTATTTATTTAAAAAAATGCTAGGGGTATTCAATAAGAAGGAGAGTCTATCTTAGTCCTACATATATTTTAAACTCTGTGCATGCGTCCTTACAATGTATGAACCAAACTTTGTAAGGATGTTTGCATATACGCAGATTCATAGTGGTTCACTTTTCAGTTTTCACATTACAAGAAGTAAAGGCTCAAGAGACAAGAAGCATTGGTTTATTTATTGAATCAATTGAGTGCAATAAAGGTAATTTTTCTTTTAATTTGATTTTTATCATCTTATTCTGTTTCATTTAATAAGATACTATGCTGTGCAATTACCTTTCTCACAAAAATACATACAATTGGAAAATACCTTTAGTGTGGATTTATAAAGTACCTGTATGTGCATCTAAACATCTAATGTCAAACTAGTGAAGCTGAACTATGGACAGAAAAGGCTTAATCATGCTCATTAGCTGAAGATTGTTAATTAATGACTTTTGCTCCTCTAGTGCACATACATATTGCAGCTAAATATGGTTGATACTCCTATTCTAGGCAATGAATATCATTCTTTACACAGAGGATTGAGTTGTCACTCCTGTTAATAACTGAATTCTCTGAAACTTTTTACATAAATGTAGGGACATCCCTTAGGCGTAATGGTTTTTATACTGTACAAACTGTATATTCTATGGCCCTACACCAACCCTACATCTAACCCTAACCCTCACAGGAAACTTTGTGCATTTTTACTTTCTCAAAAAAAAAAAATTCTGTATGGTTTATAAGTGTTTTGAAAAATGGGGACATTGGTTATGTCCTTATAAGTCACCCTCTCCTTGTAATACCTGTGTCATACCCATTTCATAATAAAAAGTTGTGTCCTGATATGTCACAAAAACATGCTCACACACACCAAACACATACCCACACCAAAAATCCAAGGGATTCACTCCTGAATTTAAATGCAGTTATTTTTAAAGCTGTGCAGTATGTACGTGGCTTTTGTGAAAGTCAAAACAGCATAGCTAGAAAGCATATTTTATTCTGTATTGAATGTGGTAACTTCAGATACTAAAAACCCTGTTATCTCAGAACTAAAGTGCTTTCCAGGGAAAACGCATTTTTTGGTGAGTGATATTTGTCCTTTTTTTTACCTAAATACTGAATCCCTAATGGGTTTAGGAAGTGTGCAATATTTTCCACATTGAAAGGAAGCACGCCAAATAAAAAAATAATACAATAAATAAATAAATAAATAAAACACTTACTGATATATATAGGGTTCCTGTAGCTCACTTGGTAGAGCATTGCGCTGTCAAGCGCAAGGTTGGGGGTATGATTCCCCGGGAACACATGATAGGTAAAAACTGATAGCCTGAATGCACTGTAAGTCGCTTTGGATAAAAGCGTCTGCTAAATGCATAAATTTAATTTTAATTTTAATTTAATATATATATATATATATATATATATGGTTAATATTGCAAGATTAGATGGTTGATATTGCAAGATTAGATAAAATAAAAAAATTAAAAAAAGTTTTATGTATGACATAAATAACAAAGAGCTAGACATATCGAATTGAACTTTAGAGGATAATTTAAAAGCCACACAATAGCATGCTAGAATGATGACTGGATTTTACCGGAGGCATCTATCAGAAAGCTTTTGCAGCAGAAGGTAAACACAGAGAGAGAGAGGGAAAACTCTAAAGTGAAGTACTTCTTCGAAATTTCTTAAAAGTGCTTACATGACAGGCAGACACTTTACTTCATTTTGAGAGGTTCTCCGCTATTTTATAATCTTTAACATGCTCCATTTCACTCTGTTCTGACATATTTCTTCTCTCTGTTGTATCCTTTGGGAATTAGTATAATTTCATTGCTTTTGTCATTTCTGTAAAAACTTCACAAATAATATTCCATGCCACTGCACTTAGTAGACATCTTTCAGGAACCAAATTGTCTTTAAAACTGATATAAAGCAATATAAATAAATAAATATCAGTTGTTCAGTTGTGATATTGACTGTTGAAATGTATTTCTGTCAGTTTTATATGACTAATCTATCTCTACTTCCTATACCGTACTGTTTAAATTCACAGACATTAGACCACTAAAACTTTATTACAGTAAAAAAACTATATTAACAAAATAGGTTGACATAATATGCTAAAAAATTTAAAATAAAAGAGAGAGAATCTGACATATAAAATTAAACAAAAATGATACTATACTGCTGCATCTAATGCAGCTTGGTACATGAGAACTACCCAAAAATCATATGATTGGTTCTGAACACCAGGTCACCTTTCCGCCATTTAGTATTAGCAGAAGTTTCTGCCCTTCTAACATAAACACCAATGTCCTGTCTGCTCTTTGAGGAGACTTGATCAACAGTGTTTGCTGTATGTTGGAAAGGAAGTAAAGCATGTCAATGCGTGAAGGGCAAGTTTCCAGATCTGCAGTGGGTGAAACTGATAGGCCTAACCTACTTGGCAAAAAGATGATCTCTGCTTCTGGCATGTCTTTATTACTTTACTGCTTTATGTGCCAAAGGTAATGAAATGACATCAACATATGACTTGATGGCTCCGTTATGGGAAATGGCAATTACTTGACTGCTGTAGTTTCTGTTTGAGAAGAATTGGGACTGCTGCTCATATTAAGGTCTTTGAAGCGCTTGTGTGTTCAACAAAAGCTCTGCAGATTCTGGAGAAGTGTTATAAATCAAAAAAATAAAAGGAACAAGTTAATTAAAGAAATGGAAGTGATCCGGTGCAAGTGTCACCTTCAACACACTGCCGTTCTCAGGTAGAAAGGAACAGGAAATAAAGAGAGAGAGTCAAATGGTTTGTAACGGAAGCCTCATTCATTGGACATGAACAATATTAGAAATGTGTTCCTGGTGGAATATAGTTCTGTTGGCACAGGAAAGAAACTTGACTTTCCTGTACAGTACGTTTCACATGTCATCTGATCTCAGTTAGTTATTACTCATTTGTTTCTGCATAAGATTGCAAATTAATAGAAGGATGACTGGTTCATATCCTCTTAGTTAATTACACTGCATAGAGCTTCCTTAGCATTGACAGTGTTCTAGTCTTCTGAGTCCTCCCTCATGTCAACAAATGAACCAGATATGTCTCATTAATCCCAGCCAATCAGCTCAAGGTCATGAGAGCATTCTTGACTAATTAGAGAAGGAGTAGGGCTTTCACTTATCTCCATGATCAAGTGTTCATTGATGATAAAATAATGTGGAGAATCATCTAAGAACTTTATACATCAATAGTTTTTTGAGGTGTAATGCATTAATTAAAAAAATACTGTAATGTTTGGTTTCTTATAACTTGTGTAAAATATTTATTTACAGTTTCTGTTTCTAGAACGACCAAAAAAGCAGAACTGTGCTAAATTCATGCAGGCCTAATGGCCTACCAGGGGATACGCAGTGAGGTTAGCCTCCAGCTAATGGGCGATTTTTCAATCCAGTGATTCTTGAATGAAATATGAAATGAAAAATGAAATGCCATAGTCTTCGGCTCTGTATTCATTCATATATTATTTCCAAGCACAACTTATTTATTATTATTTGTAATAAAAGAGCTCAGGAATCATAGCCATGTGCTATTCAGAATTGAACTGAGAATGTCTGAATTTCAGAATTTTGATGAAGTTAGGATGCAAAATTATACAATGTGTTAGAATTTAAGGACGTTGAATCAAGATTCATTTGATCTATGCACTTCTGATTCTTAAACTCTAAATCATGTTGACTTGCTGTTTTGACAATTTTCAGTTGGTTCGACTAAAGTCCCAATGATAACAGACGTTCAGTTCACATAATTTAATTAAGCAAACTGCAGCAAGTCAACATCTAAGTTTTTTTATTGTTATTTATTTATTTATTTTCTGCTTTGTAGACACTGTAAGAAAACAAGTCTGTATTAAATTGGAAAAAGCACCGGACATTTCCACCATAACATTATCTGTTAAGTTTTCAGACATTTTATTTAATCCTAAAAACAGAACACAATGCAATACAAAATTCAAAATGCAGGTACTTGTTAAAGAACAACAAAAAAAAAACATAGATAATTCCTTTATGTAATTATTGTGCCCTACTGTTATGGACTTTCATGCAAGTACTAGAATCCATTCATACAATATCTTGTACTGTATAAAACCCTTCTCTTTGATATAGGCCTACCAAAATGTCAGTAATAAATACCAACACTTTAATAGGGAGTGATGTACTGGCACTTTTTTATTGATGCCATGAATATAGCATATATTCTGAAATATAGTATCTTTAAATCACAAGAACATGGGATTTCTGTGCAATGCCTCCTCTAAATGAGTTTTTGGAGCTCATAATGGATATTAGGTATGTGCTGAATAGAGATTTTTCTACACGTTGTGTTGTAGGGTTGGGCTTTAGGGATGTTTTGCTCAGTGCTAAGTGCTCCCATAGGGCCAGACATGTACTAGTTGGACAGTATCAGTGCAAATTCATTATCTGGGACATTTGCTCAGTTAGGTTTGTATATATGCATTCAAGCTTGAGTGTGTTTGTGCTTGTCCTTACAGTGCAGCGCAATGCCTCTTGTGACTTTGACACTTTACATAATGCATTGCTGCAAGCTAAGTCATCAATAAAGACACGTCTGTGTACATTACCATAGCTCTTAGCTCTGTTAATCACCGCTGACCTGCTAGGGTGCTCATCAATTCTTCATGGCCATGGATCATTTGCATGGCAGCTGGAACCTCGATATCCATACATCCAAACTAACCTCTCTACATTTCATATGTTATCAAATGAGCTACATCTTCACATTAAGATTTAACGCTAGCCTTTTCATCAATTTCTGCATTAGATGTTTGTCTATTTGTTACTGTAAATCACAGGAGGAAAAGAAAATGTTAAACAACAAAAATGCACAGTAGCCATTTTAACTGAGATCTAAAAGCACAGCTGCTCTTAAAGGTCCAGTTCTTTGTGATCCCATGTTTTAAACTTTAGTTAGTGTGGAATGTTGTTGTTAGAGTATAAATAATATCTGTAAAATTCTAAAGCTCAAAGTTCAATGCCAAGCGAGATATTTTATTTAACAGAATTCGCCTACAAAAAACGACCCGTTTGGACTACATCCCTCTATTTCCTGCAGTAATGACATCACTAAAACAGTTTTTTGACTAACCTCTGCCCACATGAATACACAAGCAGGGGGGCGTGGTCTTGTTGTGCTCCGACGGAGAAGAGGAAGAGCTGCGTTTGTGTTTGTCGCCATGTCGTTGAAACGCTCTTATTTTCATCTCGGAGTCCAATCATCTTTGTTTGGCCTTCCCAGGGACGCTGTACTTGGAGATTAATGGTTACAATTTATGTTTAACTCGGTTCCCGAAAATTATAATCCACATGTAAAACTATGTGCAGCACATTTTGCTGAGGACAACTTCCTCAATCTCAATCAGTTTAATACCGAATTCGCACAAAGATTATTCTTGAAAGATGGAGCAGTTCCCTCTTTGTCTGGAGAAGGCGTTGTTTATGGACCACAACCGGCAAGTGTATTTTATTATTTAAGTTGGTGCGTTTAACAGTTTCTGTAACTTATTACACAAAGGGCAACACTGTTTATCTTTGTTAACTAGATGTTAGGGCTGTGCAAAAAAATCAAATGCGATTTTCATGCGCATCTCGTCAGTAAAAATGCTCCTGTGATTATAAGTACATCTCCAGCACATGCTCCTGCCCACTTGCTTCTCAAAACTAGCCCAATCGCATTTCCAGGAGGGCAGCCTGTGCTCAGCTGTTGTCGAATCACAACACAGGAACTTCTGGCCCAATCAGAACTCGTTACGTATTTCTGAAGGAAGGACTTTATAGAACAAGGAAGTCATCAGCCCGTTTTTATGACAGTGAAAACAGCAGTATACAGATAGGTGAATTGTGTGAAAAATACTGTGTTTTTTTACACGCGAAACATGAACACCTGTTATATTGCACACTGTAAACACAATCAAAGTTTCAAAAAGCACGAGAAACGGGACCTTTAAGAAATGCAGTTAACTCTTAGTGGACTGAACGGTGGTGTTGGTAGTAAAAGCAAAAAGACAGATAGAAGATGTAGTAGTTTGCTTCTTTTGATCTATGCTGTATTAATAAGGCATATTAGAATATCATATCAAAGGAATATGTAACCCTGATGTTATATTTGTCCTTTTCTAGATTTACTGAGGGTGCAATTATGACAGAATGCTTTATTTTATTTATTTATTTGAAACGTTTATGTATTATTTTTTCCTTTCTTTTATTAGAGTTTGGTTGGGGAGTACAGGTGAAAAACGTGGTAAACATCATTTTGGGTTGTGAGTTGATGTGCATTGGACAACTAAGAGACTGACAAGTTTGTGAGCCATTCAGATTTTCTTATGAGCGGGAGACGGGAGGAAAAGTTCGAGAGAGAACAGGAGAAAGTTGGAGAGAACGGGAGAGTGAGAAGAGACGTGAGTTTAACGAGGTCTTTGAGTGTTTAACAGGAGAATCTTGCCTGTAATCAGAAGTACTGCTCGTATTTCTGCACTAAGGAGGTGGCTCGTTATGACTACGGACTGTTTCATGTAAGTTTGCAGTGACTGCATGTTTGGCTCGGCCAGAGTTGAACGCTGTGCATGTTGGCATACTTTTGAAACTGAAACTGTTGTTGTCCTCTGCTTAAACCGAGCGGAGTTTCAGGAAAGAACGCAGACTTCTGTTTCCCGGGATGAAAATGTCGGCGATCGTCGTCGAGTGATTTTATGAGAATCCAAAGCGCAAACAACCACCGCACCTGTTGTACACTGAGACATTGCGATTTGGGACCATTTCAACGTGATTAAAGCGGACGTGTTTCAACGCATACTAGCAACTCAATTGAGGTAACCATTTAAACCATCTTTTTGTTTGCTCTCTGGAGTGAAGGGGCCAGTTTCATTTTCCCGGCCACTACGCACTCAAGCTCCGTATCAGGCCTGCAACGGGGTGGGATGTGTGTTTAAACATTTGAGTGCACTATTGATATTGCGACTGTGTTTGTTTTTTTTTCCATTTTGAGTGTATTTTGATTGTTCAAAGCTTAAAAGGTTTATTCAAGCCTACACAATTTATACAAAGATATAAGTTAATTTGATAGTTTAAATTAAAGTTAAACAGGCCTTAAAAAAGGTTTATGCCTTTATGGTTAACTTTAGTGAGTTAATTACATTCTGAAAGGGGACATAAAATTGACAGTACTTGTGTGATACGGTAAAAAAGGTGTTTAGTTACTGTTAAAAGGAAGGCAATCACAGACGATTGTTTTGACATTTTATTTGTTTTTGTTTTGTTTTCATTTACATTGTCATTCAAATTTTCGACACATTTCAGTTTAATTTAAATACCAAGTTTCCATTTCATTGATATAAAATACAATCTTTATTGGTTTAAACGTTTATTTGTGAGTGTGTGGGTTATTGCAGTTAAAAGTAATTTAGGAACAACTCCTACGCTAGAAATAAATCAACTGCTTGTATAACGTAATTCCTTGGGCGTTTAGTTATATTAGAAGACAGGGTTAAAAGATCATTTGGAAATAAAAAGAACTCGGGTCCTTATCAAAAACTCTAGCCTATGTAAATGGTTGGTGGATAAGGGTTACATAATGGAGGCACCGCTGGGATCTCCTGTCTTCTAAACAAAAGGTAAAAGAAAAATGTCACAGAACGATCTTTCACGAGAACTTTGCAGCTGGTCTGCAGATGAGAAAATTGATCCCCAACATGCTATTTTGCTTGTTGGTGTACCAGCTGACACCGATGTTGCGTTTATCGAAGACACTGTACAAACAGTCAAAGTCTTTGGTCGAGTACGGGCTCGTGCAACAAAGGAAGGCACAGTTCCTGGGACACTTTTGGTACTGTGTGAGTGTAGAGAGAAAATCTGCCCCGCCCAGGTGCCATCTGAAGTGTTGCCATCCTCTGGGGAGACCTGGAAAATTGTTGTTATAAAAGATGAGGATTCTAGTATGAATGCCTTTTCAGACAGGTTACTAGCGATGGTCAAGCCTACCGTCGCTTACGCATATTTTCTGGTCTTGAGCCCACCCCAGTAGGTGAAGAGAATAGTGAGAATTGGCTTGAACAAGCTAGATTGATGATTTCTGAGTCAGACTGCTCCGCCAAGGAGAAGCGCAAACGTATTGTGGAAAGCCTTAAAGGGCCAGCGTTAGAGGTGATAAAGGCAGTAAGAGCCAACAATGCAGATGCTACAGCACTCGAGTATATTGAAGCTTTGGAGAGTGCTTTTAGCACCTCAGAATCGGGAGAGGACTTGTATTTTGCTTTTCGTTTGCTTCGACAAGAGCCTGGGGAGGCCTTATCTGATTTTCTTCGTAGACAAGAAAGATCGCTAACGTTAGTGATCAAACGGGGAGGGTTAATTCCTCAGAGAGCTGATCGTGCTCGTGTGGAACAGTTGTTAAGGGGTGCGATTGAATCAGATTTGATGCTATTGAAATTGCGGCTACATGAACGGAAAGAAACCCCCCCCCCCCGTTTCTTAAACTTCTTAATGAGATTCGAGAAGAAGAAGAAAACGAAGCGGCTAGACGTAAGCTTGGTGTCAGTGTGAAAGATAAGCCAGTAAAAGACAGAGGGAGAGGCTCACTGTCAAATCGAGACAACTTGAAAGTTGATGCTAAAGAGTTAAGACTCCAACTGGGCAGCGCAAATCTGTCGCAGCCCTCAGAGAGGGATTATGTTAAAAGCAAAACTGAGGTAAGGCCCTCAGACAACCCGTTAAATGCAGAGGTTCTAGCCCTAAAAGCTCAAGTAGAACAACTACAGAAACAATTGTCTGTGCTTAGTGTAGGGGCGAGTAGTCCGAATACTCAAGAGTGCCGGATAAGCCGTGGTTCAGTTGCTCCAATAGGATTGGCAGGTAAAAGCAGTGATGGCTTTTTCTGTTACAATTGTGGAGGAGATGGCCACATTGCCAGCAAATGTGAACATTCTGCAAATTCTGGTTTAGTCATTCAGAAACTGCTACAATTACTTCGCAAATCTAAAGAGAAAAAACCTGCTTCAGGACAGAGAGATACTGATGTAGGCCAGAGTGATTGTTTCTCTAAGAAAAGCCTAATTGAGGTTCCTGAGCCTAGTCTTGTACCAGCTGGTCTAGTAGGGCCATCATCCACAGTCGAGGTCAAGGTTAATGGACAGCCTTGTTTAGCTTTATTAGATAGTGGGTCACAGGTGACCATTGTCTTTGAGAAGTGGTATTTACGTCATCTACCTCAAGTACCCTTAAATCCTTTTGAGGGGTTAGCTATATGGGGTTTGAGTTCATCCAGCTATCCTTACCGAGGGTATATTGTGGTAGACATGGAATTCCCACAGACTCTAATGGGTTCATCCGAGGTAATTTCAGTACTTGCATTGGTGTGTCCGGATCCAGTCGGGCCCGAGCAAACGCCAGTGATTGTGGGGACCAATGCCAGTTTTTTCCAAAGATTAGTTGACATTTGTACTGGGAGCTTAGGGCCCAAGACTTCTAATGTTATGAGGATACAGTCTCAGTGGATAACAGATGGGTTAGTCCCTTCCAGTACTCCTCACAGGTTTGTTGATCAGTTAGGAGTTCATCCTGATGGTCTCCCTGCGGCATTCATTTGTCCGGTACAGTTAGGTGGTGAGTCCTTGGAACTTTTATCTTTAGATGACATAAAGGAGGCTCAGGATACCGATTCTGTAATTGGGGTTGTGAAGAAGGAACTAGACACTGGTAATGTAATGTCTACTGGGAAAGGAGATAACCCAGCTGTTACCCTACTGCAGCGACAGAGACAAAAATTACGTATTTTGAAAGATGTTTTGTATCGCATGACACAGACAGATAACGGTGAAGAACGTACACAGTTAGTCTTGCCTGAAGTGTATCGCCTACGAGTTCTAAGGTCTCTTCATGATGAGTCAGGTCATTTAGGTATTGACAAGACCAAGGAATTGATTAAGGACAGGTTTTACTGGCCAAAAATGGATAGTGACATCGAATCCTACGTGAAAAACTGTGGTAGATGCATTGCTCGTAAGACTATCCCACAGAAGGTTGCACCGTTGAATCAGATAACCAGTAGAAGCCCCTTTGATTTAGTCTGTATAGACTTTTTATCGCTAGAGCCTGACAGCAAAGGGTTTGCAAATGTATTGGTAATTACCGATCATTATACTCGTTATGCTCAGGCGTATCCCACTAGGGATCAAAAAGCGACAACTGTGGCAAAGGTCCTGTTTGAGAAATTTTTCGTCCATTATGGTCTTCCTGCACGGGTACACTCTGACCAGGGGCGAGACTTTGAGTGCAGACTGATCCAAGAGTTTCTCCGAATACTAGGCATCCGAAAATCCAGGACCACGCCCTACCATCCTCAGGGTGACCCACAGCCGGAGCGCTTTAACAGGACGCTTTTGTCAATGCTGGGCACTCTGGAGTCGGCAAAGAGACAAAGGTGGAGCCAGTATGTTAGCTCACTGGTACATGCATACAATTGCACTTTCAATGAGGCAACTGGTTACTCTCCCTATTTTTTGTTATTTGGACGAGAAGCTAGATTGCCCATTGATGTTTGTTTTGGACTTTTTCCCTATGGGAAGGAAAAGACTACTCACATGCAGTATGTTCAAAAGTTGAAGGCTGATCTGCAGGAGGCCTACGAACTTGCCTCCGCTGCAGCATTGAAAAACCACCAGAAAAACAAGACTTACTATGATCGTAGAGTCCGGTACCAGGGTTTAGTTAAAGGGGACAGAGTGTTGGTAAGAAACTTGGGACTCAAAGGGAAACACAAACATCATTTTGGGTTGTGAGTTGATGTGCATTGGACAACTAAGAGACTGACAAGTTTGTGAGCCATTCAGATTTTCTTATGAGCGGGAGACGGGAGGAAAAGTTCGAGAGAGAACAGGAGAAAGTTGGAGAGAACGGGAGAGTGAGAAGAGACGTGAGTTTAACGAGGTCTTTGAGTGTTTAACAGGAGAATCTTGCCTGTAATCAGAAGTACTGCTCGTATTTCTGCACTAAGGAGGTGGCTCGTTATGACTACGGACTGTTTCATGTAAGTTTGCAGTGACTGCATGTTTGGCTCGGCCAGAGTTGAATGCTGTGCATGTTGGCATACTTTTGAAACTGAAACTGTTGTTGTCCTCTGCTTAAACCGAGCGGAGTTTCAGGAAAGAACGCAGACTTCTGTTTCCCGGGATGAAAATGTCGGCGATCGTCGTCGAGTGATTTTATGAGAATCCAAAGCGCAAACAACCACCGCACCTGTTGTACACTGAGACATTGCGATTTGGGACCATTTCAACGTGATTAAAGCGGACGTGTTTCAACGCATACTAGCAACTCAATTGAGGTAACCATTTAAACCATCTTTTTGTTTGCTCTCTGGAGTGAAGGGGCCAGTTTCATTTTCCCGGCCACTACGCACTCAAGCTCCGTATCAGGCCTGCAACGGGGTGGGATGTGTGTTTAAACATTTGAGTGCACTATTGATATTGCGACTGTGTTTGTTTTTTTTCCATTTTGAGTGTATTTTGATTGTTCAAAGCTTAAAAGGTTTATTCAAGCCTACACAATTTATACAGAGATATAAGTTAATTTGATAGTTTAAATTAAAGTTAAACAGGCCTTAAAAAAGGTTTATGCCTTTATGGTTAACTTTAGTGAGTTAATTACATTCTGAAAGGGGACATAAAATTGACAGTACTTGTGTGATACGGTAAAAAAGGTGTTTAGTTACTGTTAAAAGGAAGGCAATCACAGACGATTGTTTTGACATTTTATTTGTTTTTGTTTTGTTTTCATTTACATTGTCATTCAAATTTTCGACACATTTCAGTTTAATTTAAATACCAAGTTTCCATTTCATTGATATAAAATACAATCTTTATTGGTTTAAACGTTTATTTGTGAGTGTGTGGGTTATTGCAGTTAAAAGTAATTAAGGAACAACTCCTACGCTAGAAATAAATCAACTGCTTGTATAACGTAATTCCTTGGGCGTTTAGTTATATTAGAAGACAGGGTTAAAAGATCATTTGGAAATAAAAAGAACTCGGGTCCTTATCAAAAACTCTAGCCTATGTAAATGGTTGGTGGATAGGGGTTACAAAAACATAAAAAACGTATCAACATATAAGATAATAGGCATGCTTAACAGAACTATAAAGTCTTTGTCTTCTGTTTTGGTATTTATATACTGTAGATGCTGCCAGCGGAGCTTTAAGTGCCTTATTACTGAGATTCATGGTGCTGATGTCAACTGTTCTTTATTCCTCTCATATTCCAAACCATTCATAAGTACTCTGATAAATCAAAATTATAATCTGAATCTGTGACATTAAAATGCCTGCACAAGTACAGTATTCATATTATTTTATTTTATTTTATTTTAGCAAGAAAGCTCCAAAAGAATGTTTTTAACACAAGGGGAATTTTTCGCTGAGATTGTGTGACATCAAAATTATCCACTTCCCACAATGGACTCGTTTAACACAAAGGAGAACATCTCCTTTTTCACTGATTGGCACCAAGAGGGTTGGCTAACCATGCTGAAGCACTTTTTAGACAACAACAACATTTTAATGACAATGTAAATTGATGAGACTCTTCACAAAACATGTATAATATTGTGCTACAATTGTTTCTTTTACAGATGCTTTAATTTTGTAAAACACCAGTTATATTAAGGAGTTATATAAATGGTTAATTGTCACAGACAAAACACAACAATGATATAGTAACACAACAGGCATATTAACACCAAAGAAACACCATATATATCACCACAAAGTCAGAGGGCAATACCACACACTTGCATATTAGCCGCAGTAATGAAAGAATATGTTTTTAACTTTAGCTGTAATAATTGAATTATGTTTTTTTGTGAAAGACTGAGGAGTGATCTACCCCCCCCCCCCCCCCCCCACTGTTCCAGATCTCATTAAAGAAAAGAGGAAGAGGCCAGACGCTGGCCATAATATGCAGAAAGCCCTATGATTTCTTTTCTAATTACCGTTTCAGTAATGGGGATATCAGAAGCCACCCTTCCCCCCATCACAACTCGCTTGTGTGTGATGAGGATGAAGGCAAGGCGATTAATTGTCTCATGTCCATGAGATGGCAGCTGTGCCCTTCCCGCTGTGCATTTGTAGGAGAGGAAACCTTCTGTGGTCGAATTAAACTCGTCTAAAATTAGGATTAGACATGCAACAGCAGGATATGAGATTGTGTCTTGGTTTTTGTATCTGATGAAAATGCGATGATATTCTTCTACAGTATATCTCCTTTGACCCTTAAGCAAAATTGACTAGTTTTAGCTGGTTGTCCAGTCTGGTCATTGCTGGGTTAGCAGGATTGTTTTGACCACTTCTTTAGCTGGTCAGGCTAGTCTTAGCATATTAGCCTTTTTTCATCAGCATTGTATTGTCAGTAAAACAGGAACAGTTTTTCCCTTTTACACAAATTATGATTACTGGGGCAACCAGGGGCAAACTATTCATTAATTAATAAGGATCAGATTTTGTTAAAATCGTATGGTCCCATTCACTGGACATTTCACGCTGGCATCACAAATTACGCAAGGAGCAAAATAAATGTAAAATCTTTTATTAGCCTCTTCACCACCATGTAGACTTGAGTTTCTGTTGTGAAAATGTATCTGTGTTTATATATCTCTGTGACACGTAGTGAAGGACAGTCCAGGGTTGGTTGTAAATAGTTCATGAATTGTACACCGGTGTAAATTTTTTATGTCTCATATTGTTCAGCTGACCTTATAAAGCTAGTGTTTTACTGCTATTTGGGCTATTTACACATAGTAAAATATTTAGCGCTTATAGAGCCCTGTTCTTAAAATGTATGTAGGAGGAAAGGCTTGTTAGAATGTTTGCATTGTCTGCATCATTTTAGCCACAACTACAAGTCACTGATCTGATGTAATTAATTTTTATCTACACAGTTTTGTTTGTTTATTTCTGAAGGACACAATTTCATTTTTGACATTATCAAATTAGACAGATACTGTTCTTGGTGCTGCTTAATATGGATTATTTTTGCTTGAATTAAACTGTAACACTAAGTGCTAACACTAACCATGTTTTCAAGCCACCTCCAGCACTCTGTGCTTTAAACAGCTGATAAATGCATTTGTATTGACTGACAGTTAATCTGTCACTTAACCTTAACATAACAGCGATCATAATATTTAACCTGTTTTTGTTTGTGCTTTACTTATAAATATTAATGAGGCAATTTTTGCTAGAGACTGTATATCCCTATAGCATGGAAGCAGAGTGTGTCTGCATTTCAGCATGGTCTGGCTGACATCAAGTTATAGGGTATGTCTCTACCCAGCGTACAGGACAGAATCCGGCTGGTGGGCGAACAAGCATCAGAGAGCCATGGAGCTCGAGCGCGCGCAGTACAGGTCTGCAATATGATTAAACCTGAGCAGGCCATAGGGAGCATGCCTGTAATCACATTATATCCACCTATCATAGCTCGACGTGTGTCTTTCAAATCTCCAATTATATTCGGCTTGAAATTGTTTTATTCTATCCTTCTATAGCTTTTTCTTTTTCTATGTCACTCCTTCACTTGTTCTCTCACATCATCCATGCCACTCTGATACCCACGAGGCACCTGCGCGAAACATAATTACATTTCTTTCTTTTCTTTCCCTGAATGCAGGTTATTATAAAAAAAGGTAAAGGCCATTTTGTGTAGGCAACATCAGTATTAACATAGATAGGAATTTTTTTTTGCATGGTGTTTGATATTTGGATTTATTTGGCTACATTCATGCCGCAAGCCAGAGAGCCCATTTCAATTTTCTACTCAAATCCGATTTTTAGTGAGGTTACGCACAGTGACCTTTTAAATGTGGCCCTCTGGTCTAAACAGTCTAATCTGATTGGCATGTATGAAACAGCCTAGTCTGACATATTCATCACAAACAATGTTTTAGAAAAGCATTGTAATTTATATGAAATATGGACTTCCAATGTTAAGTTTTTATCAGGTACTTATACGTACTTATACATGTCTTACAAATTATAGCACTTTGTACTTGGAATTCATTTAATTAAATTAATTAAAAAATATATAAAACTATTTGATTCGAGCAGAGATTAAATGATGAAAAATAGCATAGATTTCAAAAGTGAAGCCATATGCATCTGTTTGGCCCATATTGGAATTGAATATGTGAGACTGAATGGGATTTTAGCAGTTCATATTTTTAAAAAGATTAAACGTTGTGTTCCAAATTAATCTGCTCTGTAATTTTCCCACAAAGCATTTTTGAAAGGTAAAAATGTTCGTTGCATACCCATTTTAAAATATCTGGGATGTTCAAGTGATGTTTTTGCTCAGGCATTACAACCAGACAAACACATCCAGAATGTGAAATGATAAAAATAACGTTGCCATGAATAGAGAGTGGGACAGACTTCTATGCATTTAGAACATACTTTAACATTGATTTTTGAAGTCTGAGTGCCATCAGGGCGCCGTACTTAAAAGCATGTCACAAGCATTAATTTCCTCTCTATTCAAATCTTGTATCTGACAGCATCTATCTCCACCACCATACCATTTGGTGAGTGATGGTGTTGGCCTTTCATTTTAACATGAATGTAGATGTCCACCTTTTCATCGCCTACAGGGCTCCAGCAATCATGCCATTGTCTAGTGTATTAGTATGCGTTTGTGAACATGCAGCGCCAACACACTCCATCTTGTGCGGACCTAGCCTATTTTCACTTCAGTACATATGTTCCCTCTTTCCTGCCTTCAATGGCAATTTTATACTTTAAAAGCTTCAGTCTTCCCCTGAAAGGAGGTCCTCTACTGAATACAACAATGCCATTTTCTTGTTAAAAAACAAAAACAAAAAACAAACTCCTTCTATTGTCATTATATGTGCTGAGGCAGTTATTTTCATATGCATAGTTATTATTATTTTATTTTTTTCTGCCAGCTGGATTAGTGTTGATTGAGTTTGTGTGAGTTAGATGGGTGAACTACGATTCAATATCGTTTGTCCTTCTTAGGTCAAGCTGATCCAATCTGTTTTGAATTCATAAAACATATGCCATGGATTTACAGACTATGTTTTCAGGAAAAGGACAAACATTGTTAATATAGCATTTAATTGGTCAAGCATAGGTAGTGATTTGAATAAGCCTCTAAAGGTATGGTCACATTAGCATAATTCTGTCAAAATTGGTCAAAAAAGTGGTCAGTTGTGCAATGTGTCTCCTTCAAACCAAGCAGATGTATTTTGGTCAATGCAGCAGATTCCCACAACCAACCAAACCAAATTGGTTAGAAATCTGTCGCCCTCATCTAAATTCCAGATCACGTGGATTCCTATTGAAATAGATTTTGTTGTGAAAAATTCAACAAACAAGATCACTGATGTGAATGATACTTCAGATATTACATCTTGAAAAGAGGTACACTTTTCTATCACTTTTCTAACTTTATTTTATTTTATTTTTCCTGGCGGAATAGGTGAAAGTCATTCTATTCAACCTAAGTCGTATCTAGAGAGCAGAATATCATATAGAGACCTACTTCTTCAGAAACTATAAAAATGTAGCTATTTTTCAATAGCAGAGTTGCACTAGCATCTGTTGACATTGTGTTTGAACATACGAAAGGAGAGAAGAGAAAGTGCAAAATTGTCAGTTGGAGCTGAAATTGGCAAACAGCAGTTGCCTCTGGTAGTTTAAAGCTGTGCATAAATGTGGTAAACAAGAATCTGAGAATTTCTAAAATGATGTATGCAGAAGGAAGTCACATGGTGGGAAGTTTTGCAAAACTACAACAGTGAGAGAACAACTGCCAGAAGACATCTCTGGTATATTGCTTTCAGTAGATATGAAATAATTAGACAGGGTGAGTTTTTCTTCAGACAGCCTTCCTTACGAAAAGAAAAAAAGAGATTGTTGTGGTCCTTACCTCTCAGTTGGCAACCTTTGTTTTAACAAAGAATTATCCCATCATGGATACTTTATTCATTTTTCTTTATTAAACCCACATCAAGTAGTTGGGGTCAATTTGGCATTGCTCATGTACAATCACTCTAAGCGCCCATCCATCACAATGATTTACTGATTTGTCTCTCTTGTTCTTTTAATTTGGGAATATGCCTACCCTCTCTCCCTTACGTAATTGAGTTTAGTGAAGCAGCCCTGTCCATTTATACTCACTGCAACCATTAAATGATTATTCTTGTGTTGCTGCTGATATTCCTACTGTATATGGCTGTATAAGTTATTTAAAAATATATTGGTAAAAAAAAACAAAAAAAAAACACCCTCAAAGTAATTAAAAAAAATGATTGGCTTGTTTAAAGTTGGCTTTCTCTACCAGAATGGATCAAGACCTCATGCGGTTAAAGCAATTAATTGTTAATGTTATGCAATAGTCTGTACAACCTATGAGATATCAGCAGAAATATGTTACATTTTACTGAAACACCAATGACTTTAAACTTGTTCAACTAAGTTTTCTTTTTCATTTATTTCTTTTTTTAAGGAATAACTTAATTGATTTCCTTTTTTTAATTTTGGCTAAATCACTAAATCATCTTGGGTTCTAATAAATTTAATCTATTGTTTTTAGAAAAACTGGTGTCTAGCTTTGCAGTAAACAAATCCATTGTCACAGATGATGCATTTAAACAAGAGAACTGTACCGAGTCTAGGCAATCGTTTTAAATTAACCATAGACATAAAATTATACAGCTGGAACAAACAGCACATCTTGTCCTTTATCACCTGTGATTTTCCCTTCAGTCAGGGTTAATGAGCAGCTTGCCATTGTAAGTGGCTTCAACCAGGGCGCCCTCTGTAGTTTTGGCAGTATCATTGGTTCATGCATCATTGAGTCAGGAGGAGTTTCTCAACTCTGCAGTTTCCTGGGTTATTCTGCATCTGAGCAATATTTAAATCCCCAATCAATAGCAGTTAAGACTTTCCGCCCTAATTACAGCATTTATTTCAGTTCAGTTCCTTGCGAGTAGTATAGACCTTTAAAGATGAAAAAGATTATGTTTATGATAAATTTGTCTAAACAAGTCTTTTTCTTTTTCTTATTCTTTTTTTTTTCTTTTACCTGTTTTGCTCTGTTGAACAGCTGGTTTATGGGTTTAAATGGGTTTTAGTACTCACTGAGAGTCAGCCATCAAAACATTGTCAACTGATAATTAGATTAGATTGTCATTTACAAATACATAGACAATGAAATTCAGTGTATATATATATATATATATATATATATATATATATATATATATATATATATATATATATATATATATATATATATATATATTGTGTTGGCATCTATTATTATTAATCTATAAATGTTGATGTTAATATTTATATATTCATTATATATTTATTTATTAAAACTATTTATCAACATTCAGTTAAACAAATGGTCTAAATGTTGTTTAATGTTACCTATGAAACCTAATGGATTTAGTACGGTTAATGTATATCACTCCAGTTGTTATCGCAGAATAAACACTGACAAAGTGATTAGGACTCTATCGTATCACCCTGAGGGGATTATTTTGCGATAGCAACCATGTACATTATCCCACTTATTACATATCGACTTCCCGCATAAGTAAATGATTGAACAGAACATATTGATTTGAAACATTTTATAACTTTACTAAACGCAAAGCTTCTACAAGGGAACTAGTTGCTAACAAGTGGCTTTGAACGTTATTGAAATATTATACCTTTGTCTTTTTTATTCATGCAATTCAACTTTTTTTATGAAACAATGTTGTGAGTTTCAGCTATAGTGAGTGCAAGAAATTCTTCTTCATTATATTTTCAAGCACTTGTATTAAGATATCAGAAGTGTTTGGCTGTAGATATGTGTGTCTTACTGTGTTTAAAACAGCATGGTGGATTCATTCATCCCCATCCTGTATAGGGAACAGTAATTTCTTTCTTCTGGGTCCCTGTATTATTATTGACATGAATTAACGCACACACACAGACAGAGGCAGAGACAGCAGTAGCCCCACCAAGCCCCTCATCACATGTAATTACATGAGTCTTGGTGAGGTGTTTTTGATAGCTGGCTTTGATGTGTGCTGGATCAATGCTCACCTTCTCTTCTTAAGCAGACACTTAATGAAGTTGCATTTGCTTGTGTCACGCTTTTGTACCAACATTCTCAAAAGATCCCAAAGCAGAAAATCACCAAACAATACCTAATGAGCACTTGCCAAGGTGTGTTTGAGATTTTCCTCAGAGGCCTACAGAAACTGTCAGGTGAGCGGAGGTGTCTTCATCACTGAGTCCAGGTAGAAGAGAACAATACAATTGCACATAACCTGCTTTAAACACCACTTTCATCTTCTGTTCAACTTTAGATAAGGCACAACATGGCTAACACAAGTAAGACACTTTCCTGGATCAACATCCTTTAAAATTCTGTTTTACTTGTGGCCCATGCTCATTAGAAAAATGTGCCTGTGGCGACATTTATGCAAAATGGTCTCATGTTGTTTTTTGCACGTTTCATGACACTTTCACGATGAAATGTCCAGTGAGTGGTGCTAAAAGCACGTACAGTTTTATCTGAAATAGATCTGTTAGTGTTTTATATTGTAGATAGTTACATCGCAGCAGTTTGGAAATGAAATATTGTGGCACAAAAAAAGGTTAATGCTCTATTTTGTTTGAAAATAATGTACCATCTACATTTTATCCAACTCTAAAACTGTGTTAATAATGTTAACATAAGCAAAAAAAAAAAAAAAAAAATTAATAATAATAATAATAATT
Source organism: Carassius carassius (assembly GCF_963082965.1). Classification (NCBI taxonomy): domain Eukaryota; kingdom Metazoa; phylum Chordata; class Actinopteri; order Cypriniformes; family Cyprinidae; genus Carassius; species Carassius carassius. Next base: position 8,390,359 of record NC_081794.1, read on the forward strand.
ATACATATCTGAGGCAACCAAGCCTTTTACAAGTCTTTAAGCTATTTATGGAGTGTTGTGGCTTGTGTTTCATGGCAATTCAAGTACTATGCATCTCAATGGAAAAGTACCAGGTGTGCTACTGAGCAAGTTTACTACATCAGAAATCACCACTTCAAATGCAAACTTTCAAATGTATTTGCTTACAAATGATGCAACATGATCATGGTATTTTCCAAGGAACATAACAAAAATGTCTTTATTAAATCAATTATTGTGCCTGCATGACTAATAACTGTGGAAAAAATACTTAGTGTGTGTGTGTGTGTGTGTGTGTGTGTGTTATTGCCACTAGTGGTGCAAGCTACAGTGAAGTATATGTACGATTTTGTAGTTTTGCAAAAAAAAAAAAAAATGTAGGCAGAGGCACATTTTTGTTATGAGTATACGTTACAAATATCATTTGAGCATGTGTTGATTTAAAATATATTCTGAAGTTTCATGTAATCAGCCATGTCCTAAAAGAGCCAATGTTTGTTATCACTGAATTCAAGCCATATCTTGAGGCTTCAAGTTTGAATATGCACATGCATAAATGGGATTTAAAAGCAGAGGTCTGTATTTCAATAAGGTTACCTGTACATTTTCAGTATAGACAACCATCAATGTATAGAAAAGAACAGCATTATCATTCAGTTGAACATCTCTTTCTGTCTTACGTTGAAGAAAGAAAGTCATAAGGGTTTGGAAAGTATAATTATTAAATAATTATTTATTTTTATTTTCATTTTATTGTTTTATTTTTTTTGGGGGGAAGGGGGGATTATTCCTTTAAGCTTCAATTATAACAAACAGGATTTAGTTGTTGGATGGCATCTTGTCTCAGTTTGTGGCTAAAACCTGGAATTAAAGTGAAAACAAGGCATAGAGATTGTGTTAGTGGTCTGGCTTATATGCTTTCATATTTGATTAAGATGAATGAACTCCTCTCAGAGAGTAATATGCAGCAAGCAAACTCATTTTTTAAAAACACTAAACTTTCAGGTGACTTTCAGTGCATGTGTGGTGCAAAATCACTAATAATTTTACATTGACATATAAGATGTTTCCACAGATACACCCTATTTGCACATAAACACACTAGATTCAATACAAAGGATTGTATCAGGAAGTGATGGATGACAAAGTGATTCGAATCAGTTACACTGTGAATCAGATCACCCAAGCAGGGAACTGTTAGCCTGGATTTTATGCTTTATGGAATTTTTTCTGAACTATTCTAGTGAATCATTTGTGGGAACAAGATTTAATAGGAGGAGACGTGAAGATTTTAAAATGCGTTTCCAGTGTATAGTTGTAGAGTGTACATTCTGACCTCCAGTGAATTAAAATGTCGTGTTCTATCAGTATGCTCCGAGGAAAATAGATGGCTTGTTTTGTCATACAATCTGTTGGTGTCACAACTGGCTGATTTCTACTTGTGTTTTGTAAACCTGCGTGTGGTACAAGGGTCTCTTAGTGCATCAGTGCTGGATAGCCCACCCGGTAGCTTGGTAATAGGGTTGTGGTGATACCAAAATTTCAGTTGTCCACATGAATACAAGTTAAATTTCATGCTACTCCTTTATTAAATTACTAAAAAGCTCAATATTGACAATTAATTGAAAACAAAGGCATGCCAAGTCCAAGTATTTAGCAAACATCAAGCTTCAATATCTTTCTGTTTTATCCCGTTCATCACTCAAATGGTCCTCATGTCTGAATTTGTCTTTCCGTTGACAAACATGTTCCCAATGCTCTGTATGGTTAGTCCATTGCTTTCCATCCTTTCCCAGTGTTTAAACTTATCTGTACACTCCAAGCATGCCTGTTAATATGTCATAATATTAGACTAAATGTGTAAGCTTATTTTTCTCTATAACTGTTGGCTAATGCTATTTCTTACCATAAGCTTACTGCCAAACCTGACAGTCAGAAAATTGGATGAGAAAGACTCTGATCCTATATCCAGCAGACAGTTTTATATTCAACATTCCATATGCCCATTAGTATCTTATCCTCTGCTGTTTAACCTGTTGATGCAGTAAATACTCACTAATGCATAATTCATTAATGGCAACATGCAGGAGGGCACTTATGAATATACAGTTGTGGTATATTTGTTCACTAAAGCAGAACCTCAAACAACTAAAAACTGTATGGATATATAAAACCTGTGTTGTCAAATGTGGCTCTACAATACTGCAATAGTTATGGTAAAGTAGCGGTGTCCTTGTTGTGTGCCAAAAGCTCAGTCACAATACCACTTAATAATGGCTATGGGAAGTCTCATTGGTGATATGAGGAATGCAGACTCTTTAGGAGACAAAAGCTGAAATGCACTTTGATCAAACAGTTTATAGCTGCACCAGTCGCATGTTCACAGCAAACAATTATGAATATGTTTAAGCTAACTCTTTGAAGCAAATTGGTTTTCAGTTATTTACATTGCTTATCCATTTCTGAAAATGATTGCATATTAAACTTTATGAACATTTTTTATCTAACTGTTGGTGGAGAGTTTAATATGCACATTTAGATTAAATACTAACTTGTTTTTATTGAAATTTACAATTTAACCAAATGGTTGTTATGCTTAATTTTCTTCCTTGTTAAATTAAGTTACACTAGGCATCATTTTTACATAGAGAGTATGTTGATTCATTTAAAGCCTCTGAGGGAACTTGTATTCAGCTCTGAACTCTTGAAAACGTAGGCACACTGATAAAAATCAACTTCAGAAATGGCCAGTCTGCATCAGATGTCTGTCATCAAATAGATAGTAATCCCAAAGATGACTGGAGGAGCAGGGACCACACAAATGGTGCTGGGAATCATGAAGAGATGCCCTGAATGCAGAACCGCAAGCTCAACATGGCTGGAGCTGCTTTGTTTTTAGAGCTATTTCTGAGGTTTTTGACTAAAGGCCCCGATATACTGCAAACAAAATTAAAGAATGTACAACAGAGTTGTACAAAAAGTGACGTAGAGAAACATCAGATGCAAGTTTTCCAAAGCCATGAAATGAATGAAAGGAAAGAGTAAAGATAAAAGGTAGAAAGTACCAAATACATGTTTCAAATACTGCTGCTGTTGTTCTTTCAATAAGCGAATTTAAAAGGCATACAGTAAATGAAATGCCACAGGAACATACAATAATAAACCTTTGTTTTTATCAAATCATGACATCACATAAAATCAAAAATGTGTAATAATTTATCCAGTTTAAATAAAAAAAAATAACAGTAATAAAATTAAGTAACAAACTGACACCAATATTATTATGATTATTTTTTTCCACATCATGCTAATGTTTTCAGACTATGAGCCATGCACACTTAAAGGACTGATTGAGGGAATGGAAAGGTTCTTTTGTATTGCAAACTTGACTCTGACCTGCTGCTAATCATTATTCTTTTGTCTATAATCTGACCATCGGTACCCGTCTCACACCTACATACCCCATCATTGCATCTTTATTGTGTTTAGGGAATACACGCGAGCGTTGCGAGTCATGTTTACTAGCAGCTCGGGGGTATTGGAAAGTTCAGAAATGGTATACCATCACTCAGCCTTTTCAAACTTCTTTTTTCCCCTAAACAAAGAATGAAAGCAAACTTAGTTTGAAGTATATTGGAGCCTTAAGCGGTTCCAAACTATCAGTTAAGAGATTCCTGATAAATCCATTCTGCCATTACCCAAACAGGTCTTATGAAGGTCTATTAGATGCTTAAATTTAAGAATTGGTCCTGCTCTTGAGTATTGATGTACTGAGTATTGAGTCCAGAGGTTGAGGTTTTAGACAGAAACGGGTGTCTAGGGTGAGATTATTGGACAAGATCTATCTATCCTCGTGGTTTTTACTAAAGGCAATAAGCCATGAATTGGTTATCGGCCACTTAGCTCTCAATATGGCAGGCAAGATGTTTTTGCTAGTGAATGAATGAATGTTAGCTTTGCAATTAGCTGTCCAGAAATCCATAAAAGAGACAGCAAATAATTTATGCAGATAAGGTATGATATTTACATCTATCGAATCTTTGGAAATAATTAGCTTTAGAGTCATTGAAAGCTGTCTAGGGAATAGCTCAGATATACTAATGGATGAAGACCCTCCTTGATTTTGGAAGATATGATTGAAATGAAACCCAAGGAATATTTTATAGCATGAAATAAAGAGATATCAATGACAGTTAGGGGGGTGAATGGCAATGCCCAGTTTATTGGCACTGTCAGGCAGCTCATTTGTATTTGTTTGTCCTCTGGCTCCACGCCATAGCTGCATATTGCCATCAAAATTAAAATTTACATATTCAGATTTTTCACGCCATTAATCATCCTACCCAAGACGCAGATTTTCCCACTTTTCACCTTTTGTGCTGTATCATCGCCACCAAACCCATTTAGACTTGCCATATCTTTCCCTCCAAGGGACCTGCGGCAGAGCGGGTAAGCTTGCCTCTGCATCATGTTGCACATACAGTGCCTCGAGCAGTTGAGGCGGAAAATAATTCATGTGGAAATTCACCCTTTCATATGCCAGCACACGGCCCTTTTATGCCTGCCAACGATGAAATAAAGATGAGTGGGGTTGAGATAATGAAGCCCTCTGTTACAGCCTCTACAGACTGATTGATGTCTGGCTCATATCAGGAACAGGAGCATTAAGAAGGGGTCCACAGGTCCATGGATGCAGTGGCTGTGATAGTTGTTTGTGTTTATATGTTTCCTATGTGAAACATGCCTCTAGGACAGAGTCAGTAATTGTGGCCAGCATGTTCAGAGATTTGTTGCTAAGACATCTGATGTGTACCTACATGTCTTCTCATGCAATTTTAATATTCTATAACACTTATGCGATGCTTTGTTTTGACAGGATCTAAAATGAGCTATTAATTGTGATAATGTTCAGTAATGATGTTAATCATGGATCCAAGTGTCAAAAAACAGCCTGCTACAATCTGCTACAATCTCATGTAGTTTAGTTAATTTTCAAAACAAAATGTAGTTTATTATTCTTATTATTATTTTACCATGATAATATACAGTATCTCACAAAAGTCAGTACACCCCTCACATTTCAGCAACCATAATAATATAACTTCCAGAGGGATAATACTATAGCGATGAAACTTGGATATATTTTAGAGTAGTCAATGTGCTGCATGTATAGCAGTATATGTTTACTATCCTCTGAAAATAACTTAACATACAGCCATTATTGTCAATATATAGCTTGCAACAAATTACATGAATTACATGCTAAATATTTTCATTATGCATAATAACCCATAAACTTACAATGAATTAATATAGTACTATTATGGCCTTTCAAAAAAATGTTTGCCTAATTTAGTGTAATTAAGATTTATGACTTTGACTGGAATAGTCATTTGGTTGGCTTTGTTCAACTCTTCTGAACTAAATGAACTACTGCCAACTGTCAAAATAAATTTAGTTATAGAAAATGGTATTATGTTTAATTAACATAATGGTGAAGAAAAATAAAAAAGATCCAAAATTGTTTTATTATTAGTTATGTGCAGTGACAACGAAAATACACAATGGTCACCCTCATCTATATACTAAAGACATCTCTAAATGTTTTATTAATCTCTATATCCCAAAAAAATTATAAAATCACTGCTATCACTGCTCTATATTTATTTGTATTTATTTGTATTTTTTATCATATGTCTTAATAACATCTTAACAGCTTACTAATAATACAATTCCCTATTGCCAGTTAAATAATTTCAGAAAAGGAAACATGCCTTTCATAAATTAAACAAAACATTACAGAGCACAAGGGTTTATAGTTTGTATTTTCCATCCAAGCAGTAGTTGCTTTACTGCTGAGTCACTTAGCTTTCAAATTAATAGCTGAAGGAAAAATTTACAAGTCATGTTTCACTCCCTGCACACTAAATTATCCATTCTCTCTGCATGGCTTTTGACGACAGACTGCTTAGTCATAAGAGCCGAGAACATGTTTACCATAAACATAAGACACATCCTCATCATGGCAAGATATCAATGCTTGCAAGGCTATTGTGGATGATTATAAAATAAAGAATAAAGAATAAAGCTCCTTCTTATTCTGACTCTGATTATATGGATCAGTGATTGGTAGGATGCTTTTTGTTGTTGGTGGTGGTGTTGTTCATGTTATTTATTTATTTATTTATTTTTTCAGAATAAATAATTACATTACTTTTTTTCTGTTCATTAAGACTGTTAAGGTGATGGACACTTATTTATTTGTTAAGAAAAACCTAAAAATAGGAATTACCAAGTTTATCTAAATAAAAATTTAATATAAAAATTAATTTAATAAAATTTTATAAAATTAATAAAAATTTCATAATACGATTATAGTTACCAAATTTTTCACAGCATTGTTAAAAATACTTACCAAAATCAGAATTTTCACAGCATTGTTAAAATGTGCTGGAAATGTTGACAAAAAGTAGTGCCAAACAAATAGTTTCACAGAGTATTATATTTAAAATTCACATAAACTTTTTTTTCATTAACCGGTCAAAATTTACACCAGGGCAAGCAAAATCAGGGTATTTTTAGTTATTTATTTATTTTTTGCCAGGCAAAAACTGCACACAGGCTGAATGAAAATGTAACTCTCTGTAAATCCATTCTGTGACAGCTGGAACTTAAAGAACACCAAAATTACAGCTGTTTTCCATAACCTAAAGAAAATGAAAACAAAATTCCATTGAATCTTTTCTGAAGGCAGAACATTCAGAGTTAGATTCATATAATTATTCATTTGTATATTTATTTGTATAATTCCCTAAGCACTCTTTGAAAACCTCCAAGCTTTTTGCCATGTTTTCACACAGAACTAATCTACTCTGCATGCTGTGGGCACGTGAGACTGTTATTTAAAACTGTGCTTTATGCTGTAAAATATTTATTTATCCTGGGTTGTTCAAATCGCGGTAATCGAATACGGTTATAATGATTAATAATATATGAAACAGTAATACTAACCATGGCGAATTTTATTATGATTTATCGTCAAATTGGTAGTCGTTACATCCCTTTGTATCTGACATATAAATTAGTGAGTATGTGTTCTCAGAAGTGTTACCAATGTTGTTTGTATTTTTCTACTCATAAATTTTATGTCAGTTTAATCTCTTAGCGTACATGTGTGAGTGTTCTTTTTTTAAGCAGAAATAGCCATGATCTCTTTTCGCTTTGGGTTTCTCTCACTAGAGGGACATTGGATTTGACAGACAGCATGATTAAAGGTATATCATGTCAAGTTGACAGTCAGAGCGTAATTTGTTTAATGGAGATGATGGCTCTCAGGCAGAGCACAATGAACGACACCAGCTGAGACTTTTTAATTAGCCAGTGCTTACATACTGATTATTACCTGCTTTGCCATTTAGAATTCTGTATTTCACACTTTCTTCTATAATTCAATTCAATTATTAATTCAATTAATTTAGCAGTCAGGGCAAGATTTGCTTTCAATATTTGCAAAAATAAATCACCAGGAATTATACATTATACCAAGGAGAATAATATTCTCAACGAATCAGAGGAACAGTCCCCAATTTCATTAGATTTTTATCATGTTTCCTGAAGTGAGAAGTTCCCTGGGAAAAAGAGCGCTCAGGTGACACACCTGTAATAGGAGAAATTAAAGGCTTCTTCATCTTGAACAGTGTCATTTTCTTTTCTTTGACGCACTCTCTATCTGCCGCTGATGCCCTCAGGGATGGTGAGATTTTGAAGGCAGGGATGAGAGGTAATGATGCGGTGACCCTCAACCGATCACATCTCGTTCTTAAGAGCCAGTGAAAAATCCCGGCATGGTGCAGTAGACAGTTAATGGGCTTCACCACTGCATCTGTCTGTCTTTCAGACAGGAAAATAAACAAAAGCTCAGTTTCTGGGCTTGTAATAGAGAAGCAGTGCTTGTTTTTTACTTTAAGGGTGAGAGAACAGAGATATGAAAGCATGAACAATGGCTTCAAGCATCATCTATTCAAGGTAAATCTCTGATGAAGAGATCTCAATAATGAAGTCGAGAAAGTGATTTGCTTTTTTGCAACATGGAATTAAAATGCCTGGTTTAACACAAAGGTCTTTATTTAGCTAAATTGATTAATCAGTTATCTTAATTTTAATTAATTATTGAAAATGTAATTGCATTTGAGGGCCTTTTTTCACTTGAGACTGTTTAGTTGTCTTTGAAGATATCATCCACTTCAGTGCTGCTCTCTCTCACTTCATGAGCAGCGCTCATTAGTTGTGCTTCACGTACATAGTGATACTGTTGGTCACACTGGGTTTTCCTCACACATAGATGCCCTGACATTATTGATGGACATCAAAACTGCAAGCTAGCAAGTAAACAAATAAATAAATGATCAATTCAATCATGTATTGTCTATTAACAATCTATTGTCATTATAATTCTGTTAATATTTAAATAATAAAATAATATTATGTTTTAGCAACTTCATATGACCCCTTAAATGTTATTTAGAATAACATGAATGCATTATGGTTTGAATTTCAATTTAGTATCTTTAAAGTGTATTAACTTGAAATGTTGTATCAAATAAGGTTACAGTTACAATTATAACATTTGGGGATAATGTATGCACTTTAATTGGAAATGTAACAGCATTTAACTGTAATGTCCCATTAGATCTACAGTATTGAATTTTCCACCGTACAGAGTAAAGAAACTTAGCGTTAACCATTTAACATATTTTTTATCATAAAATTTAATTTTACAGTTTTTTAACCTTAAAATGTCAATCATTTTTTACAGAGCACTCTTTACCTATTTAAGTGGGAAGATTGTGGCTGGAATTAACCGCAGATTGGACAAGACGTCATGCTAATTTGCTCTGTGAGAATAAGAAAACCTGAGCAAACGGGGGAAATTGTTAAGGCTTGCTCCACCATTATAGTTTTGCACATTTCAGAATTTATAAAAACTGTAGTTGCTGGCATTATAATTTAAAGTTTTCCATTAAAATAGTAACTTTCACACTTGTTTCATTGAATCATTACACTGTCTTGCATCAAACTGATTTGTACAGAACACCTTGTATACTGCAGTCAGCTGGAGTACTAAAGCTCCATTGTTTTACTAAACTGCTTCCAGTCATGAATAGCACACTTGATAAATATAAATCACAGAGTGAATGCAAATCCAAACTCTTTTATTGAGTGACACAGTTAGCACCCTGCATTTGCAATTATAGCTCCTTAAAATGCCATTCAGACTGTGCACACCGTGCCCCCTGATGTTGACATCACTGCTGCCCACCTCGCCAGCTCTCATAATCACAATCATGAGATTAGCGGCGATATTGTCACATTCGCTTAACCTTGTTTTGCACCCATAACCAATCCTCTCTTTCTGAATAATTTTTTGGACTGCCTATTATCATGAGCTGGGAGGTTTAGGGATGGAAATCACATGGACATTCAAGGGCACTTTTCCCAAAACCATTAGCACACCAATCTACAAGTGTACGTGGATGCTAATATGACAAGGTGGTTAACGAATATTAAGCACGTAATGGGCTAATTCAAGTCTGGCAGAGCTTGGGAGAAAGGTGCCATTTGTTTTGCCTGTTTGGGTGTCAGAAAGATTGATTTGGACAGAGTTGTTGCACAGATTATACTTGAATGTCCTCAGAGGAAGGTGCCTATCTATTAATGTAAGATTTCACATTATTTCAACACAGTATTCAGAAAACAAACACTCATCATTTTATTTGTGTATGGATTGTCTTTCATAATTTATCAATAGTAGTAAAGAATGCAACTTGATTATACAAATTAAAAACTAAAAGTCAGTTCAGTGATTTCCTCTAATCACTGAACTGCTTTAATAGGAAATATTTGCAATTGCAATGATTTGCCTAAATCATTTGGATGGGTGCTCTGTGGCAAAATATGCATTATGGTATTGTATTGTGTTATTTCATATTGCATTTAAATACAAAATAAAATAAAAAAGTAATAAATTGCAACTTTGTCATAACAAATGTGCATTACAAATACATTTAAATACATGACATACCAGTTTCAAAATAAACAACATTAAAGTGTGTTAACATACAGTAAATTATTGGCAGAACAGTAAAATGTACTACTGAAGTCCTACTTAAAAAGAAAAAACCGTATGAAGTGTAACTACATGTTAAATTAATTGTAAATAGCATGTAATTTTGTGTCCTGTTACATACAATGGCTCAAGGGAAGCAACAAATATGAGAGACACATGCATGCCAAATTAAAAGATTAAAGTAGCTCTTTAAAATGAAGAAGGATGCATGATTGAATGTACAGTATAATGTAATGTTGCAGTGTTAAAGGTGTACAAACAAAAGAAAACCAATTCAAACACAACAAAATGCCAAACCAACGTCCCCCCGTTGGCTCAATTATCCGCCTCTTTTAAAGGAGCATCTGAAACTCAAATTCAGGTGTACACAATAGACTGAACATTGGAGTAATTACAGGTCTTTCCCAGTCTGAAAACATTACAATCAGTTTGCACTCAAGTATAGTCTTTAAAAGTATATTATTTCCATAGTAAGTACTTAGTAAGTACTTTTTTTTTTTTTACCAGCATGTGTGTTCCCTGGGAATCCAACCCACAACCTTTTGCGCTGCTAACGCAATGCTCTACAGCTGAGCCACAGGGACAGTTTTAATTCATGTTTATAAGAGTGGTATGACATGCTCAAGTTTAATGTTTGTTCGAATCCCTTTAAGCATGGATTTTTGCACCTGTAGTCCTAATGACTATCCATGCATGTATTCGAGACAGACCCAAACACTGACGAAATCTGGTTTTGAAATGGCCTCAACAGCAGTAACGTGTTAATTTAATCCTTTTATACTGCTTGCTGGTCCAATTAAAATGATTAAGTATGCTGTATCCTCCCTGGTCCTACTGTTGCAACACTCACTTCTAGTCAGGTACTGAGGTGCTAATGTCATCCACCACCACAGGTGTAAATATCATATCCCTGACAAGCAGAAGACAGCTCCACTGCTGATATTAAAATGGCTGCTTCTGAAGTCTTTGCCCGTTAGGTAAACTCCATCTGTGTGCCTCCAAGCTGCATGGATATCTGACTCATTCAACTTTATCCCAGCAGTGGGGGAAAATGGCAGTGCTCAAATAGTAGCTAATTAGATGACGCTGTCTTGTGGCACTGGGCATCTCACCCTCCATCCAAGAGTATGAGGAAACTAGAAAAATGTCAAGGACTGGGGAAATGTAGAACCATGTACTCACAGAAGTGTCATATTTATAACTATAACTCTATTTCGTGCACATTTTCTATAATGTAGATATAGAAAAAGATAGGGCTTGGCAATCTTGTGCAACAACATAAAAAAATAAAAATAAAATAAAATCCTATTTTTGTCTTTGGCTGCTTGAGAATGCTTATGGAACCTATTTACAACCTGTGATTGCCTGTTTTCACTGTTATTAATATCATGGATTATTTTGTATTATCATTACAAATTTCTAAGACTTAACTGTTTCTAAGACAATACTGTTTTTAGCTTTAAATTAAACAATAATAATATTAATAAAGAAATAATAAAAAACAGTTTGTTCAAATATGATTACTTTCATTGCTGAGAACCTTGGAAATGTGATAAAGGTCCATATTTATAAAGTGTCTAGTTACATTTACTACATTATTTGGTTCTGTTTTTATTTTTTATATTTTTATAAAAATTTTAAAATAAATAAATCAATTGTTTGTCCAAAACTGAAAAAGAGCCCAACCAAAATCACCTCAAACCTCACAAACTTGTTTTTAATTTTGTTTTATGGCTGGCTTGTAGGAAACACAAGTTGTCCATTTCTTTTACATTTTCAATTCAAGAGTCAACTTTCAACTTTCAATTTTTTTTTTATTTTTAATTTTTTTTTTAATTATTATTATAAAAATTGTTTAATCCCCATTCACACAATTTTTCTGTCTGGTCCAGCAAATGTGCATGCATGGCAAAAAAAACAAAAAAACTGTATCAGACTACCATATCTCTAGTATTACTCAGTTGAAAACGCTACTTGAAACAACCATACTTAATTGGTGGTAACCATTTACAAGAATTATTTTGGTCTCAACCCATAAGAAAGCCCTAGCTAGGAAAGGATCCATGTGCCTCTTCATTTATCACTGGTGAAAAAAAAGCTTAAACATCCTCATCTATCATCAGAAACAACGAGTCAACAACTCTTTGCTAATGTCAACTGTCAGTCTCCTCATGGATTTTCTGCTGTAGCTACAATGTTTGAATGAATCACAATAATTCTGCTAAACAGGTTCCAAAATAAAAAATAAAAATAAAATAATAATAAATAAAATGTAAATGAATATACACAAATTAAACGAGTGAATAATGTAAACAGTTTAAAGTACATTTTCAGAAACATTATATTCATGCTTTTTATGAACACTCATTCAGGGTGAGAATTCAGTGGGTGGTCTATAATGATGGATTGATTTGAACTTTACAATATTCTTTTGAGCAGAAATTGCCTCAGGCTATTAAGGCCACATAGAGTCTGATTACTGTCAGGTCGTTTTTATTTAATGTCATTCAATTAACTATATGTCTCTGGCCTTTTCAATATCATAGCACCTGAATTTTTGCAGCCTAGTCAAGCATATTTGACTAAATTCTGTTTAGATGTTTGATTAACCAGAATGCATGCGTTTAAGGTTTTTAAAATAAATTTGAAAATAACAACATACAACGTCTTATAAGTGACATTCACAATGAGTCAGCGGTTTCCATATGTACCATATGTATGAATGTGTAAAATGTCTCTGACACTTACCTTCTCTTATGCCCTTTGAATGTTCAAAACCATGATAAGATGTCTTGATTGACATAAGCAGAGGCTAATTTTTCTGACATTTTTTTCCCTCTTTCAGCTGTTGTATTAGATGGCACTGTGATGATGCTTTCAGCATTACTACAACAACAGATGTACATACACCAGATAGTAAAGGAATAATTCACCCCAAAACAATTATGTCATCATTGACATATGTTGTTCCAAAACTGTATTTATTGAATTTGTGTGCATTGTGAACAAAGCTATACGTGTGTTGAGAAACGCTCTGAATTCAACCTTAGACTAATGTAAAGGGAGATAAAGTGCATGAACATAAAGCTTGGCTAAAAGGCTGATGGTCAAAAGCCTCCAGCAGTGAGTAAAGCCTCCATTAGCTCTCCATACCTCCCGTCTAAAGCCACTGGTTGATGACGCACAGCTGACTTCCTTTCTTCAATCAGCTCTTTTTTCAAAGCCAAACCATTTCATTGATTATCATGTGAGGAATGAGCCAGCAGTATAGAAGGGGACCTTTCAAGTCATTAAGACAAGCAGTAAGCTCTTAGACAATATGTCTAGAGATTGTTTAATGGCTGTTATTAAATTCAACTCACATTTGATGGCTTTTAGGACATATCGTGATGAGATCTCACCTTCGGCACCCATTGTACTAATAATGAAAAGTCATTTTGCATTTTTATCCCAAGTGCCTCACAGTTCACTCATTCCTGGAGTAATCAAGAGTTAAGAGTCTTGATCAGTATTATTATAATGTTGTTATTATACGTTCGGGGGCTAAAAGCAGAGTCATTACAGAATTACTAAGAGTCTGATTCATAATGAATTTCAAGATTCTTGTGTGGATTCAAATTCATCTTAATAATTTGATTGTGACTCTTTTAGAACTCAAAGAAGAACCATCCCCCCAAAAAAGGGGGGGCCAAGGTTTGATCTGTCCTGATAGAAGAGTCACAATTATCAGGTTTGCGTTTCTCAAAAACATTGTCAGCCAAACTATGGTTGCAAGTTCCATCGTTAACAACATGGTTCGACAATTCTGCATTTCCTGAAACCGTAAATTAATTCCAATGAACATTCACAATCAGCATTGAAAAGATGTATGGCTGGAACTACAGATCTCTGGTTAGAAGCACTTATTTGTTAGCGTGTTTAAATGATGGAGGTATGACTGTGATTTTAACAAACAGTTGTCATCAGCTAGTTAATTTCTCCAACGATGCATCATACTACAAAGGTTGAGCAGCACTTCATTACATGGGAAACACACTTCAGGATTGTAACTAGTATAGTTTTGTTCAGCCAATTATGACATGACATGTTGTTATGACATGATTTTCCTTTGGGTCTAGAGATAAAGTTCAGATGACTGACTCACAAACAGTTGTATACATGTGAACCATGGTTGATTAAAAATCACAAACTTTGGTTGGAATATGCAGGGATATATGAGCTGTAGAGTATGTAACTCTATGCAAAATGAGAATTGATTCCAACTGAGTTTGGCATTCGCATGTTGCTAAACTAACAAAGCAATGCTCTAATAGCCATTAGAATACACTGGATGCACAAATATCGAGTATAATTAAGCTAGAATTAATTGAACCAAAAGCCTATGATGCTTTAATAATACAGTCTAAATAGAACCCTCATTAAGAGTTGGAACTGAGGTAAAAACACAGCTTCTGTGTTCTTTGGAAAGACTGCTCCATGCAATCTTTTGAACTCATTCACTCTTGACATTAACATGAATTTCATAACAGCCAGTATAGACATAAACAGTTAGCATTTTAATATCATGTAAATACTTGATGTTTCTCTCTCTGTAAGCAATGAAGCATCCCCTCCCCTTGCTTTAAATTTTTTTATTCCATTTCAGTTGCAATCAGACATTGACAGTCTGTTTTGGTGGATATAAATCATCTTTCATGATCAGAAAAGTGCTGATATTTTTTGCAAACTGAGTATGCTGTTGTGAACAGATTAGATCTGTGTTTCTCAACCTGGGGGCTCAGCAAACTTTTTAGAGGGGCACAGATGATGTCAAAATATTTGAAATATGTTCTGTTTGGGCAAAGAAGTTAATTTAGGCAAAGAATAGGTGGCAGTTCTCTTTTGGTTCATGATGTATGTCATGCCTTCAGCTGTTTTCAAAGAATTTTAGAATTTTAGATTTTAAAGAATAGACTAAAAACTGTTATTGGAAATTTACACACAAATATAATAAATTCCACTTGCATATGGTAATGATAGTGACAGTGTTTTAATGCACTTGGTCTTGAGTCCATCCTTTTATGCGCTCAGGCTTGTTATGGAAGATGGAGGCATTTGGACATTCAATCCAAAAATATTTATGTTAATTATGCATGTATGTGTGTGCTTTTGTGTTAGCTTGTTCTGTATTTGTCAAGACAGGTAAAATATGACTTTTTGCATTGTGTTTTCTTGGATGCATTTTGACTTCTTTTTTTTTTTTTGTCTGTCACCTTTTAAATTTCCTTTGATTATTTATCTGAGAATTATATCCTCATAGAATGTTATAAAAATATTGTAGGAGTTCAAGTACAGACATTATTTTGTTGTCAAACAGCAGCACTTCTTGAAACCTGAAGGCAAGAGAGTGTTTCTCCCACGCACACTTTTAGAAACTACTGGATTCCCCAGTTACCAGTTGGGAGGTGCTTTTATTTTTGTTTGGAAGTATGTTGTCAATTCTCTGCAGGCCATATCTGCAGTGGAACAAAAGGCTGCATCGCGGTGCAGCACTCAGCTTTACAGCAGGTAATTTCAGCGTCGCTCAAAGGCACGGTAATAAACTCTGTCTAAGTATTCAAGC
The DNA here is from genome assembly GCF_963082965.1 of Carassius carassius. Classification (NCBI taxonomy): domain Eukaryota; kingdom Metazoa; phylum Chordata; class Actinopteri; order Cypriniformes; family Cyprinidae; genus Carassius; species Carassius carassius. Next base: position 8,406,105 of record NC_081794.1, read on the forward strand.
CCACAGATGCTTTTGCTATTTCATGGACTCCAGAGGTTCAAAGACGATCTCAACAACAGATTCCTAACTTTGATTTTGTGCCGTCATGCTACTTTGCTTCTTCAGATATAAAAAAAAAAGCACAAGCTTTCATACCCTCTAGCTCATGAATACAAACGGTTTTCTCCAGCGGATCAAATAACTATAACTTTGACAAGTTTTGTATGATTTTTCATACTTTACAGCATAACTGTCATCATCTGCCATTTTACTGTATTGTTGGGTGGTCAATAAAAATGTTCTGGTGTGTTTGTTGGCTTACTGGCACTGTTGATTGTAGACAATGGCTCACAAACAGACAGATTTATAAAAAATAAACTTGAAACGTGAAAATGTGAAAAAGTGCATGCAATCCCAAGTACTCTTTGACAATGAACTCCCTTTATGCAGTGTGGGAACTGATTACTCCGGCAGCCAAGTAAAGGATATTTTACACAGTGTGCGATAGGCCGCCTCTCTTGTGTACAGCCGTTTTACATGAAGGCGGTGTGAAAAAACATCAATGCAAGAGCAACAAAGGCTGCTGCTGCCTCAGCTAAAACATGCAGCTTCTCTAAATGAGGTCATTTCTGTAAATCCTAGATCTTGAGTTCAATGTAAGGGATTGCTACTAAGACTAATAATCAATTATTAATTCAATAAATTCATAAAATCACAATTATTTATAAGAAAAAAAAACAGTGAGTATTATGTTCTTTGTTATTTCACTTTAGACTTTCTACTACCTATAAGTTCTTAAGAACACTGCATTTTGTTGTCTTGTACCTTACACGTGCAATGACAATAAAGTTTAATCTAATCTCATCTAATCTAATAGAGTATTAGTAGCCTGTTAGGGTTAGTAGAATAAGTTGGTGTTACTTTTAGTTAGCAGAATTTCTAAAGTGGACTATTAAAATAAAGTGTTACTTTTTCATTATATTGTTTTTAATGAAATAATTCCAAATGTTTTTCTTTGTTTAATTACAGAAATAAATAATCTCTCACCCTTGTGTATACAGCGCTCGATTAATTAGCAATTGTCATCCAGGCATTGTAACATATACATTTTATCTAAGCAATCAAAAATTATTTAAAATGTAAGCTGTAAAAATAACCGCCTACAATATATATATATATATATATATATATATATATATATATATATATATATATATATATATACACACATATATATAAAATGTTATATATTATATATTATAGCGTGTATTGCCTCCTATTGACCATGTGTCTACAGTACATTATAGATATACACATTATTAGTCCTAGAAGATCTGAATAATAATTAATAAGTAAATTAGAAAAAAAAAATGTATTTTTATTTTGGGGAAAATATGGGATGATCCACACCATCCACATTAACTCACTGTGTTAATGCATATACATTTTATTATTATTATTATTATTATTATTATTATTAATAATAATTTATTTATTTATTTATTTATTTATAAAACTCTTATTGTAACTTGTTAAGTTGAAGTACATATTCGCCGTTAAACGACTCACTACAAGTTCAAGTGTTTACAAGTTGTGGTGAAGTACGCATTAAAGAGTTTTCTGTGGCTCAAGTACCAGCCTGCTGTAATCCTTGAAGAATCCCAAAAGAAACTGTTGAAGGTGAGAGGACATCTCCTGCAGCACTGTATGGGCACGTCATGTGTGGAGCTGTGTTTGAGATGTATCTCTTGCGTTATTTTGAGCACCATGTTGTCAATGGCATGGTAGCCTCGCAAGCACTTTCTGCTCTCTTACTTAAATTGCCATGGATGTGGGCACATGCAATGAATTGCAGTGAAAGAGACCATCTTGTGCTGCTGGGGAAAGATTCTGTGCAGCCCTAAAAACCAAATATTTCCGTCTTTCAAATTGCAGCGACAGGATGTATCTGACAGGACAGATCTGGGTATTTCCAGGATCTGCTCTGGGTTAACTTCAGAATCCTGACATTCCTCTGAATAAGAGAGACCTACAGTAGTATTATAGGATGGACATAATATTGTACATTGAATATTTCATGATTTAACCCTAAAATAAATGTAATAATAATAAGTTGATTCTTGGTAAAATTTCAAGATGAACCCTTTTACTGGTCTGAAGCAACTTATGTTTAGTTAATTATTCATATATAATTTTTTTAGAATCATGTTAATGTCTGAGTATTAAGTATGATACACAAGGCTTTTGAGGAACATTTATTTTTCCGTCTCTCAATCATCATTGCATTGGATTTGAGCTTTGATTATAAAACTAAGAATTTATATATCATCTTGTACTAAGACTTATCATTGGGAGATACAGAGTGACATTTACATGCATTTAAGTATTCGGAGGTACTGTTATAAAGATCTCACAGGTTTATTATAATTTTGTCTTAATGTTTAGCCATATAAATATTAGCAACTGCATATTTTTTTTTTTTACTAAAAACTGAGGTGTTTTGTCCTCCTCCTCATGTATAAGCTTCAAATTGTCCTATATTAAACAGCCAAGTTAAACATTCACTTCCTAGACTCCAAGAATGTCTCTATGAAGTTCTAATACATCTCTGCCTGTTGGTGCATCTATTTCTGCCATGTCTTTCCGTATCACTGCTCAATCTGTCATCAGCATTCAGTGGACATTAGACCTTTAGCGGATCACTGGATTGATAATGAAAGACAGAAAATGGAGATTGCATTCACACCAAGGACACAGTAATAATGCATGGAAGGCAGCTGCCTGGACCTTCAGTACCCCCTGCCAATAGAAACACGTCCTGAAGTTTCTTCTTTGATATTCAGTCGAGATGCAACCACATGTCTCAGAACCTCATTTAGTTCCCCGTGGTCTGTTCCAACCAGAGAGGGCCATGATGGCAGCACAATACCAATATGTTTGACAAGAGTTAATCCAGAGAGTGTGTTTGTAAATAGTCTTTCATTGTACTGTTGCATTCTTTATTTATAAGGTTTCTTTATTTAAAATGTTTTACCATGAACAGACCACTGTCCTCAGTGTGTAAATAAACATAGGCTAAGATTGCATGGATTTGCTCTTGAATATTAAAGGTAAAGTTTGTCATTCTCATAAAAAAAAAAAGAAAAAAAAAAAGAAAAAAAAAACTTTGGAGGTTGATATGATACTTAGAATTTAATGGATAAACTTTTGCAGCATAAAGTGTAAAAGCATTGGTGAGTTTTTTTTTTTTTTTTTTTTTTTTTGTGAGTGATGTTGGCTTGTGCAAAAACTGCCCATCTTGTGTGTGGGCAGCACTGTGGTGTTCAGAGTTGCTGTTAGCATGTTCCTGAAGTGTCCTGGGTGTTTGTTAGGATGCTGATATTTGCTTGATACAGCAAAGTCTCATGGCAATTTGAAACTATTTTACATTTTAGGTAATTGGTGATCTAATTCATGTGAAATTGTATGGTCTCATTCATCCATTTTAGTTTGATCTGCTTATGGCCTAATGACACTTACGTAGGTTTTGATGTGGACCTTCTTTCTTACTTTTTTCTTTAAAAAATAAAAATAAATACTTTCATACAGTTGACATCATGTAAATGTATACCAACTTATCACATTGTAAAATAGTTTTCTTTGATATCAAGAGCCAAATCTGTGTCATTTTAATGAAGATTTCCTGGCCAGGAAATGTCCGGGAAAAAGAGAATGTATGTTCACCCTACATTCCTGCCTGCAGCAAAAATGCAGTTATATATAGCTGATTAATTGAGATTCATTGTTGAGCTCAGGAAGTTGACTTAACAAATGTCACAAGCTGCAAATACAGTTGCTTTTTCTAAACAGTGTTTAGAAAGAAAGAAGGATAGAAAGATGAATTTTAAATGCCTGTGCGATAATAACCGCTAATCAATAGCACAGCAGAATGGAAATCTGCCCTTACTTGTTCAGACATTATTATCATCTTTCAGATTCCCTCTTGTACTAGACTTCTGGTGTGGATACATTCAAAATATGGATCTTACAATAAATTGCTTTACCTCTGAAATGACCAATGTCCTGTCTTATATGTTTCCTTGTTGAATTATCCATATTTATCCATCTATTTATTAACAATGTTTCATATTGAGTTTAATGATAAGTATTTTATGTTAGCTGTAGATCAATCTACAAGGCTTGAAGACCATGCTTTTGATGGATTCAGACTTTTGTGTAGGTAAACAAAGTGTATGCCCAGATCTTGAAATATTAAAATAAATCTTGCTAAGAAAATGTAGTATTTTGAACATACAGTATAGACTAATTGCTCCTGATGTGAATAATAGTGCAGTTTCACCCATATTCATACTTTTCAGTTCAACCAGATCAGAAAAATCTATCAAATTTGTCTTATGGTAGAAGCGTAGACAGAAGAGGTGACATTTTGCTGTCTTTGTGTTATTTAATAAGGAATGTGGCGATTATGCTCTGCTGATCTTTGAGAAGAGCAACCCTGTTGTTTCCACTGGCCTACACCAGATCCAATATCTGGGCCACTGTTAATGACCCCATTACTCTGCTCTGATGGCTTCTATGGCTCTGATGTAGCAATGGTGACAGCGTTGTTTATCCAAGCAAATGGGCACATGGAGCCTAGGTGTAATCACTCTCCTCTGAGACCCTGACCAAAAGACAGCGGAACGGAAAAGCAAGGACAAGTTTTTTTATAGTTTCATTCATGATAATATACCAAATCATTACCGAAATGTGGCCGCTGGGGTCAATTGCATCACATGGCCTGCGTTTAATCTCATCACCTGAACACAGAATAATCACAGCGATTGAATGGGCTCTGTGGTGCAATGCATGCATCTTCATGCAGCACTGTTCAAGGTAACATCAGGGTAAAAATAGGCCGGACAAAAACCACAGTGAGCTTAACTTTGGTTTAATAATGAATTGTTGATCCCACTTTATAATCAAAAGTTGATCCCACTTTATATTGTGTCCTTAATACCTGTGTACTTACATAGTAACTAGATATGTAAGTAGTATGTAACCACAGTGTAAGTACATATTGGTATATATTATCTAAAGCACTGATGTTTGTTAAACTACACATATGTAACAACCCACTGGACTGTACTTATGTCTAAGTATAAATGTGTAACAGGACATTGGTAACAAACAACACTTTTTGGTAATGAAACTACAAATGTGTAACAGGACTAACAGTTCATTTGGGTAAAGAAAGTGTTACACTTTATATTAGATTTATCATGTAATTACTCTGATGTGACACAACAGCAGCCTGTAAGTTAGGCTTTACATATAAATTGTGGTTGGTGTCCAGAATGTTACACTTTATAAAGTGGACAGCTCCTGAAGAGTTACCATGTAAGTACACCGGTACTACAGTGGTGCACTAACTCCGACTTGAGATCCAACTCCTTCCACTTTACATATCCCTAAACCTACCCATCTCCACCCCCTGTATAAAATGGTTCCAATTACTCTTATACATGTTGTTAAAAATGTAGTTATATAAGTTTTTTGTTGTTATTTTTTTTTTCCTGTCCTCCAAAAAAAAAAAAAAAAAAAAAAAAAAAACGACCATATAGGTTGTTTGTGCAAGCACCTTTTTACAACCTATATTTACATTTTAAAGTTGCGCGCTCTCAAGCAGGCATAAAAATAATGACAGTATCGTGTTGCATCTGTCCTCATGAATTGACGTATACCGTCATTACCAATCAAAATTTATTTAAATGCAGTGTGTGGACTTTTTACACCGATCTCACAGTAATTAGTATATATTTTACTAGGTGGCATATTCGTTCGAATGATAACACCTAACCCCACCCATAAACCTACCCCTCACAGAAATCATGAAATATTATGATTTATAGAGCATCTACATTTTATGAGCACGCGCGTTCTCTGGGATCGATCCCATGATCGAATGATTACATATCGTTGTATAATGCAATACTCTACCAACTGAGCTACACAAAACCCAAATTATATTGCAAATAAATTGCGCAATTGTAGTATACACTCTGATGGGTCGTATTTCAGGGATTTTGACAAACAACCTATACAGGCGTATTGGTTGGAGGACAAGTTGGCACAAGTACTTAGTGAAGTTAAAAAAGTTTGTTACCAATGTCCTATTACACATTTGTACTTACACAAACCATCCTGAGGGCCGTTACATATGTATAGTTACTATATGCAAATGTTTACTTACACTGTGGTTACATACTACGTACACATGCAGTTATTATGTAAGTACACAGGTATTAGGGACATTAATCGATTAACGCGGATACGCGTTTTGAGTCATTTTCTCCTGATAACCCCGAAAAGAACTTAAATTACACTTTCAGTTTTAATCGTACAAATAAGAGCAATACATAAATCGAATCTGTAAAGGGTCTACTTTTTTTGGATATAGACATAATAACAACAAAACTTTGTGCACTTATAAAATAAATTGTGTTTCAAAGATTAACCAAAGACTTACAGGTGATTAACCAAACAATGTAAGGATGAGTAAATGATGACATAATTGTCATTTTGGGTGAAATTATCCAATATGTGTAATGAATACTGATGTGTCGTTCTTGAACGATTCGTTCATTTTGAACGAATCTTTAATGTGACTCGGGAAGAACGAGTCGTCTCGGGGAGTGATTCGTTCAGTCGCGCATGCGCATAATTCTATAGGTTCTTTTCTAGTAGTAGTGACTCACCTGTCAGTCAATGCAGTCTTGAGCCGGAAAGAGAATTGATTAGTTCATAGTTCGGGTCTATCGGGTTTTTGACTCGTTCCTTAATCACGTGACAGCCCCGTACGCTTACCCAATGCAGTCTGAGCCGGAAAGAGAATTAATTAGTTCATATTTCGGGTCTATCAGGTTT